>NC_044499.1:29568314-29745814 GCF_902362185.1 Chanos chanos | reverse complement strand
ACTACATTGCAAACATCGAGTACAAACAGTCTCAGAATTATTTTAAGCCACCGGCATGAGACTTGTTTTGGCGTTTCGCTTCAGCATTTCGCTTCTCCCGCTCTCTCCTATGGCTCTCTCCCTCTCACAGACACAAAAAGAAAAAACTCACATACATGTGTCACACACACTCACCCGCCCATTCAGATCACTCCTCTGGGTGAGTGTGTGTGAAGTATTTAGGTGAAACGAGTGTTTTTATATCTGGAAGGAACAGGGAAAGAGCCTGGAGAGAGCGAAAGAAGTGAAGATCCAAAGTGAGTTGATACGTGTTGAGTTCGGAAACAGTAATAGAAGGTGGAGACGGATGAATTGGTTCTGAAAAGAAACAGTGCTGGATCCAACGTCTGACAGTGGTTTGGGCATTGCAAGGAAAATGTTGAATAAATACTGTTTTGTTAAATTTAACTTGGTTGTAATTCCCCCCTTTTTTGCATACAATTTTAAAATTGTTCCAATAGAAATCACTAATGAATATAAACAGGAATGTTTTAATGCAGATCGGCTGTGTTCACATGTACCATCTTTTTTGAAGCTGTCAGTATCTGTTTTACATAATAATCCTACGGATTTTAGTACTCGATCACTCGATCTGCAGGTCAGTGTTGAAAAAAGTTCAACTTCTCAGAAAAAAACGCCCTATGTCAAACAACCATCAAAATTGGAGAAGGTAGCAGTGGAGAAGTTAATTGTGCTAGTTTCTGAGCACAGTGATCTGTACGACATGACAGTAAAATTGGACGGATCCTAGGAGTTTCTGGTAAGTTTGGGTGTACTGCTTGTTGTTAGCAAAACTATCCTGTTAGCGAGGAGCTGTTGTTATGGCGAAAAAAGACACTCTCAACTGGTTTTTGGAACAAACACTGCCAGCGTCTTTTTCTTCCTTAAAAAAATGCTTTGGCCATGGTTTTTCATCAGAAAAAGACGCTACGTGTGAACATACCCAATATGTTGCAGGGGCTTCTTGAATCATCATATACTGGTGTGATTGTTTGCATCAAAGGGGGAAATTGAGCATCTATGAAGTGCTTTAGAGGAGATTTCAAAATATCGAGATGTATATATATTGTATCGTGCCATAGCCTAAAAATATTGTGATATTATTTATAGGCCATATCACCTGGCCTTACTGCCAAGAATAAACAAAATACCAACATAAAGTGGCTTAAACAGCTACCTCAGAAGGGCTGCCTTGAGCAGAACTGTACTGGGGCACCTTGGCATATAATCTATGTCTGTGGGTGCTCTAATAAAGGAGTACAGAACCATTCTTCCATGAGAAGTTCATCATTGGGGATTTTGTTAATGGCAATGGAAAGTGTTGGGTTAAGTGCCACTGCAGAATCTCCTGTAAGTGTTCAGTTCGCCTGAGATGAACTGACCTCCATGGCCTAGTCATATGACTTACAAATCTTTTTCTGTGCTCCTCAAAACCATTCACAGTAACCACTTGTACAGTTTGTGGAGAGAAGCGTTGTCATCCCAGACCAAATTCATAATGATAAACATGCTGCATTTGAGATGAGTGGGAATCTTTGTGTGTGTCCCATATGCACCTGGTTACTTGTTCTGAAACTCCATGACTTTTATCCCATTGTTTGCCCATGACTTTTCCGGTGCTGCCTGTGTGGATGTTTGTCCCTAAGACTTTCATGCCAGCATCAGCTTTGCTTCAGTTCTGTGTGAACATCAGAAGCTTTACCGATGAAGTTTCTGACAATCACACCCTAACGGCTATCCTACTTTCAAAGGCGCTGAGATCTCGATGCAGTCATGGAAGCTGAAGTAATTGGCAGCTGGGTCTGCCCTGAATTTTTATACATGACCTTAAGCATAATGGGATGTTAACCACTTTAATCAACTCATGAACCACACCTCCCTTGAAGCACCTGCTTTTAATATACTTTGTATGCCTCATTTACTCAAGACTTCGCTTTGTTTTGGCAGTTACCTGTTGGGCCCTTGTAATGTCTTTCTGCATCTTCATGCCTGCTTCTGGGGTGAGGCTGGAAGTGCCACTCTGTATTTGACTCAGCCTACTGTGGTAATAAGTTGAGTTGCCCAGACCTACACACTGCAGACAAACATTGTTAGTTCTTTTTCATCTTTGGGGTGATGCCCAGACAAAGCATGAATGGCAATATTACACAGTAGACCACAACCCTCACAAGTGTCAACACGTGTACAGAGATAGACTGAAAGTAATGGCCACAAAACATTTGCTTCTTTACACAAAAGAGATTTTTTGTTTTAACACATGGAAGAGGAATGAACATGGCCTGGATAGATATGCCCTTTTTAAACAGTTTCCAATGGCTGTGTCCAGTGTTTAATGTCAGCACTCTGAACAAGGGAAGCTGAAAGAGTGTTTCATTATAAAACTTGCTTCATTTGAGACAGCAGCTTGCAGGGTCTGGCTCTGGGCCCTTGCATCTTTCTACAGCTTTTCTGCGTTGTCGTATGATAAGACACCATGGGGTAAAGGGTAACTTGGATTGTAAGAAGTTAATAAGATCAATGAACAACCCACTAGTTCCCCTCTCTTTCCTTCTCTCACTCTGTCTTTCTCTTCACTTTTTATTTCCCATCTTAGTCTGTTTGTCTGTCTCCTGAGAGAGTGATAGAAAATGAATGATGGAGGATAAAAGACTACAGGTTAGGTTCAAAGCTATGAGGTCATAGGGTCAGGTGGTGCTGAATGCAGGTGCTTCTGGGAGTTTGGGAGGAACAGAAGGAGGGAGTGGGGGGGGAGGCACATGGCTGCAGCTGAGCCACAATCACGCAAGCTGCGTGTGGTTTGGCCCTCACTGCCAAGACCTCTCACTCTCCACGTCCCAGATTTTCTCCCAGGGTTATCCAATCCCCGCCCCCCCCCCCCCTCCCCCCGACCTCTCCATTCCTGACCGCACACAAATGGTTTGAATAAGAGGCCGGTGTGACTGGGCCATAGCCTCAGAGCAAATCCCAAAGAGTAATAGTTTACTTAGTCTAAATACCCACGATTAGACAACTTGAAACATTGTTGTTATGCGGTGGAAACTCAAGGACCTATTGGCCACGTCTTTTCACCTCATCCCGGAAAGGATGCAACGCAGACATTCGTCATACGAGAACCACAGTTTTGGTACGGCTTGGAAATAAAAAAAGGATAAAAAAAGGAAAGTGCAAGGAGCATCAACAAACAACCAAACAAAATACTTAAACAAAATCTGAAATTATGACCATATAAACTTGGAGTAAAGACACACTACACAAGCTTCTGTAACTACTGGAAAACACATCCGACCACAAGTGCCTTATCCTGCTTCACAAAACATTACACATTACCTCACATTTTCCTTTTAAACTGACAGCATCTGTGGGAGATGTTAAAAGTCCTTTATCACAGTATCCACGTAAGTATAATTGTACAGGACCTCCTTAAGGCTGAAGTGTAGTGGATGAAAGAGAAACCTCTGCATGCTCCAGGAAAAAGGTGACTCATGTTAATACCACAGATAGCTCAGAAGCAAAAAAGACGAAAGTATGAGAAAACAACCTGACTTAGGCAAATCATATACATCTCTCTCTCTCTCTCCCTCTCTCTCTGTATCTTGCCTTGAAACATCTAGGTTTTGTGTATGTTGTAACAGCCCTTGCCAGATGAAAACCAAACCAAGCCAAGTCAGCCAAGCCTGTATTCAGGCTTTCGGCACATTGCGATGGGGAATTTGGCTTGGTTTACCTCGAGAAGACCCCTCTCGTATCTCCACAGCTGCAGATGCCTCCGACAAGAGCCCATTTTCTCTCCAATCGAGGTGATTTGGCCTCCATTTCCAGTCGTCTGTCCTTTGAACACTGGCCTGAGGACATGCTCAGCAAACCCTGGTTGGCCAGCAACAAATGCTCGCTTGCACGAATTTTGCTGTTGAGGCCAAAAACCAGAAATAGAAAGTCACTCTCCCTCTCATCTGTGTCAAGGGAGCCCACTAGACAAACACACCTGTACGTGTCGTGACGACCTGGAATGGCTCACTGGCATGTTAGGTCTTCAGAACATTTACCCCTGTTAGCATTCCAAAAACAACCTCCCTGAGGTTTCTCCTGGAGTTCTGAAACTAAGGAAATAAGGTTTCAACATTACTGAACCACTTTCTGGCATGTTGCTGAGATGGCGGTCCCAGACAGTACCGATCTGGGAGGAACTTGATGACAGTATAAAGGAGAATTCAACCAAGGATCCTTTGTTGAGTATAAGATGCTAAATCACACTAATTTGATCCTATCTTTTATTTTCCTCTGACAATTTGCTGAGGACTCCAGCAAAAGCAGAGCCTTTTTTTCAGTCGTGCACTTTATGCACGCACCACAATTACCTTCCCTCCAGGTCACATAAATATTCAGGTTGAATCTGGTTCGGATGTTTACACTGATCTCCTTTTATTCCGTCATTTGCAGATTCTAGTGTGTACACTTTATCATAATTGGAGAATGTAGTGTATTTGTACCAATGACATAGTTGTGGACTACTCAAGAGGTTTTTGGAGACGTAAGCAGCTCTTCAGCTACTTTAATGGGAAATACGGACTCAACAATCATTTGCCATTAAGGTCTTATGTTGACAGTTCAAAACACAACTCAGAGACCAAAACCACAAGATGTCAGTAGGTTGACTGCAGCTCAGTTCTCTCTCTCTCTCTCTGTTCCAGGTCAGCAGATTGCCCATGATACTCTGTCTGTAATCATCATTGCATCGGATGACCAGTAAAGTATCCCTAGTCATCCTGCAAACAACACACCCAGTCCGGTCATTTGTAGCCTGGTATCGCATTGCAGTGCACAACAGCTAATTCTTGGTTCGCTGAAGACTGAAAACAACCTCTTATTATGTGATGGTGAGGATTCTTCTGGGTGTGGTCACTGATCACTCTACTAAGGTCCCAATTGAAAAAACCACCTAGATGTACCCCATGCCCTCTAAATTGTTGGTAAGTCACCTTTAGACAGCTGGTTGACTTTGCCGGTGTTAGTTATAATTTTCACATCTGCCACTTACTGTAACAAGACAGTCAAACCGTCTTGCCTAATTTCAAAAACTTTAAAAATCTGACATTTTGAAGAAATACTCATATTGTCTCTTTATTTGATAAAGCAAAATGCCTTTTTAAAATACTGCCTGTATTTTTATTGCAAGTAAGTTCCAAAGTTTGTTCCAGCAATACCACAACGACCCATCAGAAAACACATGAGGTAAAATGGAGGAGGTAGAGTGTATGAAACACTATAACTGAATTCTTACTGTCCATGCTAGTGGGAACACACAACAGCTGTAGCAGTATCATGCTAAAGATTACGCTCGCTTTGGTAAATAGTGGTGGGTTATAAGTGATGAGGACTTTCCATCAGGGGGTTAGTTTTCATCACTACCATAACAGTGGAAATAAATAGTAGTATGCACACCAAGTCAAACCTAGAGAGGTTCTGTTGGCATGCAAAGGGGAAACCATCAAACTATGATGTCCAAAGTCAAACTGAAGTGAAACAAAATCTTCACGCACCACATTACATCAAACAGGGCTCAGTGCTTCCAAGGAATCCAGAGAACAAACTTTGGTATCTACTGGGAATCACAGTCAGAATGTTCCAACCTAAGGGCATTTTGGGGGGAATCTCAGACTGAAGAGTGTTGCATGGTACAATTTATTGATGCTACTAATTTGAAATACCTGTTTGCCTGCTTTTCAAAGGCCTTTTTTTTTTATCCAACTATCTAAACCTGCGTGATTGCAATAACAAGGAAAGCCGTCTGTTTATTTCACTCAAAGGACCTTCTTGACTTTGTACAAAGAGCCAGTGAAGTCTCCTGCACCCCATCCATGTCGTGGGGATACATGGGGTCATGAGCCCCAGCTGAGGCAGGCTGATTTTCCACTGTTTTAAAGAGAATGACAGACAGAGGGGAGGAAACGTGGTGGTTATTTATAGAATCGGCTGGAATGTGAACCCCTAATTGTGCTTAGTCTATTGCTCCCTGCATAGTCTGTTCACCATTACAGGGCTCCTCGACAATGACTCCTGAGAAGAGGAAAAAAGATTCACAACTGAAAGTCGTTTATGAGACCCGCAGCTTCTTGGTTCACTGCATCCTGTTTCCACTTTCAAAGCTTTACAGCTCGGAAAGTCATCCCTTTTTTTTTCTATTCCTCTTCTTTTTTTCCCCTGTAATTATGCATTATCTGTGTCAGGATGTCCACTCTGAGAAATTACTCTCATAACTTTACAACTCCTCTCGATACAGAGAGGCATAACTGACAATATGTCAACACTTAACCATTGTTTCATCAACTGTCAACAAAACCTGTAATCAACTAATGAGTTAATGGTTAATTTTGAATTACCTTGTGAAATTGAAATCTTTTTAAGCACGCACACAAAAAAGAAACTGTAGCTGTTTCAGGAATTTAGCCCATGTTCCCAGCTGTAGAGGAGAGAAAAGGTAATGTGGTATTTATTTAGAACATGTTCAGCGTCATTTCATTCCTAACATATGTGGCAAGGCCAAAAACTTATTTTATGACTCAAGAGTGGCAATATGACAACTGCCCCCCGTTAGTTCTTGTCCTGCCTTCTCTGCTTTGTCAATATTATTAGGCTATTGAATGTTTATATTCAACAACAGACTTTCAGTTGAGAGATAGCTGTTCTCAACCATAGGTGGTAGATGATTTGAATTAAAATACGCGTCACTTGAGAACATGTGAGCGTGGCATGTGGGAGCGGCATCACTTTGACACGGGTCGGTCTCCTTGCTTACTAAACACAGCTGCATCGCACTCCATCCTGTGGCCCAGAGAATCAAACAGGAAATGTTCTGCTGTGGCTACTCCTCCAAACTCACAGCAGAACGACCGTGTCGTAAAGAGCCATGGAGAATACACAGAATCACCCCCTGATCTTCATCAAGATAAGCATAATGGCCTCTATCTTCTCATGTGCTCACTCTAGTTTAGTCACTCGTTGTATTATGAGAAATCACGGGACACTATTTATCCCTAAACATGATGGATTGGCTGGAGAGATTGGCCAGACTGTTTGGTAGACAGCACAAACATGCACCTGCTGTTGTCGTTTTTCTCATATCCATCCTGTGCTGTCTTTCTGTCTTCCTCTGAGCCCAACTACTCTACTTGCTCTGGTCCCAGACTCGTGATTAAAAGACCTTCCATTATTTCTCACCCTCAAATCTCGGTTTGGCACAGACAAAATATAAATAGCACAAACAATCACAAAGCTCTACAGGAATGTGTTTCAGTTCCGATAGTGTCACAGAAACGGTCAGGAAGTGGCATTTGGGTCTTTCCTGTTAACCTCAGCGTATTACCTTCTGGCCTTTCCTAAAAATAAAATACGACTTGCGAAAGATTTCTTTCACGTTGTACATTTTTAAGGCCTCTCATATAATTTCTAATGGGAATAATCAAAAACAAATGCAGACCATATTTTTATAGTACAAAATGATTGCACAGTAATTTTTAATGACTCCTTTTTTTCTGCCTTTTTCTTTCCCCCCATGTTCCTCTGATTCCTCGGTGGGCCTGTCAATATGGGAGGCCAAGAACAGCAGACAGGACAGCCTAAAGAGCCAGCTTGGATGTCTGGCTGCCGTGACCAGCATTCTTAGATTCTCAAGGTGGGGGGCTAATCTGCTAGGGGCTGTAAAAACAGCCGCTGTGCCTTAGCCATGTCGAGGCCTTCGCTCTGGACTTTCTTCTTCTTTCTGCTTGATCATCCTGTCTCTGTCACTGTCACAACATTATCAGAATTAATCATCCTGTCAGAAATTTCCTTGTCCATTGCAACTGAAGCAGGTTCTAGCATTCAGGTAACCACTGGTGTTGGACATAAATTGAATCTTTGAACTTTCCAAACCAAATCAGTCTATCCAACGGGCCAATCACATTATAAACTAAAAATGTTCCTCTGGCCTCAGAACAGGCGCAAGATATTATTATTATGATTATTGATATCATTTGTTTACTTGAAAAAAGGTGCAGCTCGTATAATTCAGAGCAACTCAGGTCAACCATTGCAAAGAGATCCACTGCCCAAAAAAATACCTCAGTAAAGTTCAGCAAGTTCACTAACGTAGAGTGCAATGAGGATTACACAGACATGTCAAACTATATTTTAAAGAAAGGCTATGGAGTTTTGTTTGGCGCTAGATATTAGGGAACATACATAAGGAAGAACCATCATCTTCAATCTGTGCAGCACGCAATCTTTTTATTTTTGATTTTTTCTTTTTTTTGCCGACCAAATTTTTACGTTTTTGCCTCATGCAAAGGACGACAAAATAATCCGAAGCTCTTGTACAAACCTTAGGCTTCTTTTGTTATTTGGAGTATGTCACTGACACGTCACTAGTGTTAGGTTAGGTATATTAAACAGTTGTATCAAGTTGGTGTGTCTCATATTGATGGAGATGTATCGGAGCTATAATGGAGTCTCTTGACTTGCCAAACATGAGACAGCTGCATTCTGATAGTCAATAGGCATTTACTCTGAACCAAAGAGCAGGGTTTTTTTTTTCAGGTGTTGGAGAAGTGGTATGATTTTTCATTCCCATCTGCTTTTCTTTGTGGACCCCACTGTGAGAGAGAGGAAATGAACGACGCAGAACGAGTATCACTCATCAAAATGCTGAACAAACCTGAGTTTTGTGAGCTGTGTTTTGTGTCTCCAGGGCATATTTAAAGGAAAACAAATGCATAGTGGAGTGACGTAATTGAGAAAAAAAAGTTGAAAAGGGTGAGAGAGAGAGAGAGAGAGAGAGAAAGAGAGAGAGAGAGAGAGAGAGAGAGAGACAGAGAGAGAGACAAAAAAAAAGTCAGTGGGCCTAAGCTTGTATTATTCGATATGTTTCACTCTTGCCCTCAGCTGCTCAGGCCATTAACTCTGTACAGGGACCAGAGGTTGCCAGAAAACACACCCCACATCCGTCTGCATTGCCAGAGGTCACCACGGTATTTCAGCTCCACACTGTCTTTGAGACATGAAGAGGCCTGCAACATGCAAAACACTGCTGTAGGTCACAAAACCTGCCTGACCTACAGCTCATTTCTAAGGAGAAAGGACTGAATAAAAGCAGTAACAAACAGAAAACTAAAAAGAAAAGACAAAATCAGAAGAGGTCACATCTCAGTGCATCTTAGAAGTAAGCACTGAGTGTTCTGATACTGTCTGTCGCATTATGATTTAGGGGTTTTGATTTCGGGCTGCTTTTCCCACCCACACATGTCATACCCTTCAAAAAACTGAAAGGCTCAGTTTTAGCTGAATTAAGGTATAGAAATTTTAATCCTTAATGTTTGCCAACATAATTATTATTTGCAAGGATGCAGGTAATCATGAGAATGAGCTCACACCCCTATTATGGTCTCCATAATATACATAAAAAAAATTGTGTTTGTAGTTGTCCACTTTTGTTGCCAAAACAAGTACAGGGTGTTCTTTCAGATGGTCTAAAGGTCAGGTGAGTATTGGCAACGTCCAAACTTTGTGTTAATGTGCGATCTTTTCACCAAGGACTGAGCTGTGTAGTACATTTGCAACTTTAATGAAACACACCTAAATTACCACGAACAACAAGGCCCCACCAACACAAAGCCCTTGGCAAATTCTAAACGATAAAGTGAGCACCAACAGGATATCACTGGCTTAGCCAACTCATATTTTTTTCTTTTGGAATAGCAGAGTCATGGTGTCAAAGTTATGCCAATTTGGGCTCTAACAAGCTTGCCACAGTGGTGCTTGAAGTTTTATAGTTTTAGGCAGATGGGAAAGAAGGAGTGTTCAAATGCACCAGATCCATATGATGCCATTGTTAAACACACTATTTCTCCTGGCATGTTCTTGAATGACATAACTCTTTAAATATGGTTAAAGGAAGATTTAGAATACTATAGTTATAAACTACTACTCTGCAGGAATGTGCAGCCATTTAACAATGTAGAACCTACACACATTCTGGAACAGTGTTGTCATGGAGAGGTCTCCCCTGACTACGTCTCACTACTGTACAGTCTCATTACCTCTGATTTTATCTTTATAAATTATACAAGATTTCATATTATTCCATTTCCCTCACTTGCCCAAAATATGTGACATTCCAATTTCAGATTATTAGTGGCAGACCCCAATGCTTCATTGGTAATTAGATGGTGTTAGAAATGCTGGACTTGGGCTCCAAGCCCACCAAGATTATTATTAGCTCATATTCAGAGGCACTGAGGCACCAGAAATAGCTCATTACAGAACAAAAATATTCACCCATATGGAAAAAAAAAAAAATCTCCGCTTCGCTTGGTTGAATAGAAACAGGTGAATGCGTGCAGGTCTCAGTCAACTTTTTAAAGCCATGCAGAGGCCATAAAACCTGTTGGAAAAAATGCCATGTGAGTTACAGTTTTTAAATTCTCAGACATACAGGACACCTAGCACGATATAGTAGCATTACATTAATCTGCCATATATGTGTATGTATGTGTATATATATATATATATATATATGTGTGTGTGTGTGTGTTTGTGTATATATATATATATATATATATATATATATATATGTATATATGTATAGTTTCTACTCCTGATTAGCACTTCCTCACTTCAGCACATTACTTTATGCAGTATCAAAAAATCAAAAAGTGCCTAGTTTAACACAGTGAACTGCAAAGTGTGTCGTGGTGGCTAGTTAGGTAAATGATAGACTGCACAAATGTAAGATCTGAGTGCTGTGGGCATTAGTACAAACACAGTCCTTGGCCTTAACCAATGTAAGCCTGATTCAATTACCAACTGGTGCCATAGCTACCCACAGTTTCAGAAGCACACTAACTCACATTGTTACTCAGACTCTCAAAAACTGATGTAATTTTCTCCAGCTAACTCAGCCATGCCTCACTGGGCCAAGCAACAATAAGCTCATGCACCTTACATTTTTCCTCATTTTTTTTCTCTTCGCTTTGTTGTCATCAGAAAAGAATTTTTACGACTGAATTTGGTGAATTTTCTTTACCAGATTTCCTACTTATCAGGTAGAAAATGTTCTCATTAGACATTTGCAACATATGCCCTCCGAGTTTTTTCTCCATTCTGTTGTTTTTATAGTGGTGTCTCAAAAGGAAACAAGCTGAAGAACACACTATATTCCAATCAAAATCTGTCCAGCCTAATTTATTTTGAAATATGTCTTAAAACGATTGCCGGGGGGGGGGGGGGGGGGGGGGGGGGGGGTGACAGAGGCCTAATTTGATCAAGAAAATATGAGTGAAACCTTAAGCCACTACAAAGAAAGCCATGTTGGAAAGCTTTAGTGATTTTTAATAGACAGCTCTCATATTCTCTTGTTCTACCTCCATAACAGGCATGCTAGCCAAAACATTCAGAGTCCAGCCCAAAAGTGTATAGTTTTTTTCCCCTCTGAACAAAACAAACTAGTAGCTTTGTGGCAATGTCTTTAATCAACAAGCTGTCTAAAAGGATATTTTGGGAATGTGGAGCAGTTTTGAGATGATCCTACGGGTAACCTCATATAACACAACGTAGGAATGCATAACTGAACTGATTAGTAATGACCATGTAATCTACAAAAACTCTTCAGGACGACCTGCTTTCCTTTAGGGTCCTGGCTCTGTGGACTGTTGCCGGCCCCGAGCGCGCTCCCTGGGGACACGGTTATTCAACGTCTGCTGTTATTGCCTGTGTTTACTGTGTGTGCACAGTCAGCTACACTGGTTGGTCAAAGAGGTCTGGGTGAAAGGGACCTCCACGAGCCCCATACTCTGTTGATTCAGTTGCCTTGCCCGAGGCTAGACAACATCCCCTGAGGAGACTGATAGATCCGGGGATGTGGCCCCCGGCTTTGGCCCTTTCCCCCACTCCCTCACCCCTGTTGGGGGTCAGAGCTCTCACAGCTGAAGGGCTTTGTCTATTCCCAGTCTTGCTGGTCTGATCCAGCTTCTACTGGACTTGTCTGGCAAATCTAAAGCCCTGTTAACCTGTTGAGTGGTTTTCTTTTTCTGAACCTCTGACCCATCTTACCATCTATAAGACCACCAAAGGTCACATCCAGGGGGCTTGACCTATAACTCCTCCATGCACAAGTGTGCATGCACATATCTCACTGTGTCCATACTGGACCTCTGAACACAATTCCCATACATTTGCTTTTGTGTCACATTCACCTTTTTCCAAATATAACTTAATTTTGCTGTTTTTACGCCCAAAGAAATATGGAGATACGATCTACAGTTGAAAAGTCACCCATATCTCACTGATAGGTTTGATTCTTCATTAGGATCCTAAAAAAAAGTTCCTTCTGTTGCTCAAGAAAAACTGAATTCTGAATTTCTAGGAAAAGCATGTTTGAAGGACATAACAAATTCAAGATGATATTTTATGGTTTCCCAGAGGAATCCTGAATACTTCCTATTTGAGAAGGGTTCCTTCCTGAGCGCTTTTTTGTTAATTTACTCAGGGTTAGATCATATCTCACCAGGAGTTGTGATGGGTTGAGAAGTGTGTTGTTAAGCGTGTGGCATGTCTGAACTCTGGCACACTGAACTTGGTACCCTGTAAGGTTAGTGTTGAAAACTACTCCAGACCTTGCACTGACAGAACACACAGTTCCACGGCCAAAACTAAGGGAAATATTCAGAACTTACGTCTTGCTGACATTGTCCAGACGTAGACAGAGTGAACATGAAACAGGAACAGTGAAAGGCTACTGGCCGGTGATCACACCCCTCTGCACGGATTCCAGGCTAGAGCTTTTTACAAGCATTGACGACTTGGCTTGACTGTGCCAACAATTAGTCTGGTTAAACATTCAGGGTTTGACGTCCTCGAGCCTTTTTTCGGCTTGATCTTGTTGCGAATGCGCTTCGGTCAGTTATTTCAGAAAAACTGTGCCATGGACATTTTTTTGTAAACCAACTCTCCATGTTAAGGTCACTCCAAGTCCACTGTGAGATGTTCTTTTTGGTTTTTGTAAAGGGTTGGACATGGGTACAGTAATATTACAGTCATCTTCTCTCCCTCTGACTCAGCATATGCTGCTAAACATCATCTCTCTCTTTTTGTCTAAATATTATCAGGATCCTTTTTGACCTGGAGACAGAGTTCTGCCCCTCACTTGGACCAAACAATAAATCTGAGAGTGACATTTTACATACAATCAGGCAGGGGCGTGGAGAAACTTCCCCTTAACTTTTCCTATAGGTGAGTCACAAGCTACTTATCCAGAGTGGCATAAAAACTATTAATTTTGTCGATGTAGGTAATAGGTGAGCTCATGAGGGGGAGTTGGTGGAGAACAAGCTGAAGATTTTTAATACCATATCATTATTACCACTAAAGGTAAATGTGGCTGCAGGCGTGGACCAGAAATTAAGTTTTCAGTCACGGCATTTGAACATTTTCCACATCAGCTTACTCACTCACTCCGGTTCCTTACCTCCACCGCCCACACCGCAACCATCAGTCTTTCCACCCTCTCTCTCTCTCTCTCTCTCTCTCTCTGAGGACCTCCTCAATGCTCTCTCCCTCACCAAAGCCAGTGGACACTCTGAACCACTGCTGATCCGTGATAGTGGGGCTTGAAGCTTGGAGTTCTGCACTCACTGTGAGCAAAAGTTGAGCAAATTGAAAGGGCACTGTGTTTTATATATACAAGATTATTTAATCCAGATTAGAATTTTAAAAGTCAACATTTATGATTGTGCATTTTTTTTTTATTAAGACAGACGATGTGTGTCTAACTGAAATTTGTAAGGAAAATAACCCTGATAAGACAAATTAATGAGTGTCTATATTCCAACGTGCCAATTTCCCCTGCAAATCAGACATCATTTTGCCACTGGTCAATATGTGAAATAAACTAATCAGTTTAATCAGTAAAACAAAAGTAGTATTACTATTATTATTATTATTATTATTATTATTATTATTATTATTAAAGAAGAGTGCTGAATTTCATGTCTGACGTGTTTAATTCCAGGGAAGCAGACAGCAGGGGGAAAAAGACGTTAAGAACATATCAACAAACACAAAAGCCTCGGTGGTTCCCTGTGATGACGCTCTCCTCTAAAATTGACGTGTTGGCTAAACTCTGAACTGGACCTTACTCCCCCTGACAGAGAGCCACTGGCAGTGCTGGAGATGAGTGGAAAAGATGTGGGAATACTCTGATAATGCGGCATTGGATGGCCCACATCCTCTTCCTGATGATCTTAGCCCTGCTCTAATGCCTGTCATTACACGATGACATCAAACGGCATGCCATGGGCACAACCATCTCTTTGTTTACTCCCTGTTCCGATGCCTTTCACCGTGTTGTCTTACTTTTTCTTCTTATCCGGTGACTATTAAAGATCGTACATTCGTTTCTTATTGTCCGTTTGGAAAAGGAAGGCATGTTTCCATTGGGCCTCTGCTGCAGCCAGGGGTGCTCTTCAATGTACTTATGGACAAAGTGAATCATGTTTTTGATTCACAAGTGTGATTCAATGCCATAAAATCCCTCCAAACAGATTAGAAACAGCACCTTGAGAAAGAGAAATTAAAATCTTTTCTACGTCATCCTGTTTCATACACTTCCATGTGTCAGCTGTAGGCTTCTTTTTCGAAAAGTTAAACTTTTATTTATTTGTTACAAGCAAATCTGTTTAGCCACCAATACACATATTTAATGATTCTATAATACAACAGCAAGGATGCACAAGGCGAATTTGTAAATGACTGAATACCAGTTTGAGGTCACTATGAAACATAGCACAACTCAATCAGTCACACACATACTCAACCTAAGATATGGTTTAGTTTTATATTGCTACCTATATTCCATCCAGCTATGCACTTCCCTCATTTTCAGGGGTGAACAGTAACGAAGCACATTTACTTGAGTACTGTACTTAAGTACATTTTTTGAGTAGATGCACTGTACTTAAATGTTTTTTTTTTTTGGAAACTTATGACTTTTATTCCACTACATTTGAAAGGCAAATATTGTACATTTCGCTCCACTACATTTCTATGAAGGTCCTCATTACTCATTACTTTCAAGCATAGCTTTGAGGTCAGCGGATGAATTTTCTTTTCTAAAATGCGATAGGCCATATTGTGTTCATCACAAGAGAAAAACCAATCGCAGTAAACTACTCCAATGCCATCAGTCAATTGTGTGGTGTATTTTTTTTAACAGCTGAACTTGGCAGTTTAACTGATAACTGCTACTACGGCAGATAAAGATGATAAAGATAAAGGTTCCTCACCAGAGCACCCATAGCCATATCTTAAGTCCATGTTTGAGATTTTTTAAATCAGCTGGTTTTCAATCTAACTGCTTCCTGTACTCGTTTGTGCACTGTGTTCGCCTAACATTTTTCGTAGGTGGCTGTGATGTGGTGCTCACTGCTCACTTACAATCATATTCGCTGCGGTAGATATGAGATGTGACTCAAAAAAATCGTGATTAATATGTTTGTGAGTGTGCGACAAATCTGGTGACAGAGGCAGACCACAACTGCTACTATTAACACAGTGTGTGAACTTGCACGGAAACCAGTTAGTTTGGAAACCATTTGGGACATAACACTGGGTCCTGTGTGAATCAGCTGCTGACATGTAGTAATTGTTAGCTAGCGAAAATGCTGAGTTAACGTTACTGACGAAAGTCCTTTCAGATATATATGTTTTAATCTTGTCAGCTAAACACAGTACTAGTAGTAAGGTCACGCAAAGGCAGTGGATTCATGTAGGACCCAGTCGCAATAAGAGGGGGGGAGGGGGAATCAAGCTGCGATGAGGGTCATCCAGGTGTTTCACATTTCAGGCAATTCTATGTAGTAGAAGTAAAATTAACGTAGCCTATAACATTATGACATTATTATCGTTTTAAGGCCCAGCTGAGTTAACCTGGGGCCTGTTTAACTTAAGCTGCACACTGTCTTTTATAGAGGAAGCATTTGATTCTGTAGGTTGTTTCAGAGTCATTAGGCTCTGTAAATGCATTGTAGCAACAATACACCAATGTGTTGACATTAAAAAGAAAATGTACTTTTGAATACTTAAGTATTTTTAAAAGGAAGTACTCCAGTACTTTAACTCAAGTAACTGAACAACTTTTACTTGTATTGGAGTAATATTTGATCAGGAGTATGTATACTGTGACTCAAGTAATTGGGTTGTGTACTTTGTCCACCTCTGCTCATTAGTAACATGCAGAAAGTAGAACTTCCAGCTAGAAACCTTCCAAACAGAAGTGATCGATGTATTGTGGAAAAAGTGCCAACTCTGGTAAAAAAAAAAAATGTGAGAGAGTAAATGGAAAGGCCCAGCCACAGACAAAGCACAATGAGGTCAACAGCCCAGTTCATAGTGCTGAGGTGGAATGGGCTGTGTATATTGGCCACGCCTATAAGACACGCATGCATGGATCACACCTCCCAGACATCTAAAAGGCTTTAGTCAGTTTTAAAGAGTACTCCACAGGAAGAGTATGAGTGCTCTGCAAACACAGCATCATGTACACTAATAAAAGCCCCCCAACGGCAAGCCCAGTAAACACAAGCATGTATAAATATCTGTTAACCTCAAAAAAATTTCAGGTCATGTTACTCTGTACACCCACCCCTCCACACACACACGCACACACACACACACACACACACACACACACACACACACACACACACACACACACACACAGACACACACACACAAACGAAGAGCCTAAAGCACACGACCTGTTCTAAAAAGCTCTTAATTGTCTGGGCCATATTTTCAGGATCTCTGTGAACACGCCACCTCTCCTGGTTGAACCCCTCCCCGAAAGCTTGAATGAGGTCATGTTGTTCAGGAACCCAGTCATCCATAAGGACAATGGGCTGCATTCGAACCCTGCAGAGCTGAGCTGACTCGCACCAATCCCATTCCTGGGAATGGACCAGGCAAACTTTCAGCTTCCTGACGAACACACAGGCCTACACTGGGCCACAGTGACTTTCCTGTGCTTGATAACAATTGCATATCAGTGTAATATTACGAGAAGTCACTGCTGCCAGGAATTCAGCTCACTTAAGTGCTGGTTTTGTTTAGAATTATGTAGTGTAACTGCATTGTGCATCCAATGATTCATCATCCCAAAGAAAATTTTTTTTGGAGTAATCCCTGCAAAAATGTGGCATTTCTCCAATAGTCAAATTCAGCCCGTTTTTCGCATCATAGCAGGAAGACCTTCCCAGTTACACTACACTTTCTTCCTTCCACTGTGTTGTCTCAGTAGAAGTGCTCACCCCAGTATCAACCAGTTGATAGGACTCTACACAGTTCACATGGATCCAAAAACGGGATGAAGTGGATGAGGGGACTTAAAGGAATTTTCCTCAAGGTTTGTGTGTTATTTTTTTTTTTCAAACTTTATCATATGATTTTAGGTAAGGGTTCAGCAACATGAAATGGCCCAGCATCAAACTTGTCAAAAAAAAAAAAAATCATGTTTAGAAAGAAGGAGGGCTTGACATCAAAACCTGGACAGTGGACAGTTACAATCTTTCCCAGTGTGCACCTGGCAGGGAATGACATCATGGAAGAATCTCTGGTTAGGGATGCAGAGCTTTACATTGTCAAGTGCCTCATAAAAATTGTTTTGTTGTGGAGTAACAAAAGCCATAACCATGGAAATGAGTAAAAGAGATATTATTAAACGGGTCAGTTTCAAATGAAAAAGGGGGAGATGCGTCATGCCAGACACGGCCTTGAGGTTCAAAGGCCGGCCTCTGGGTCATGCCAAATCACGGGCGAGAAAGAAACAGAGATGAGGAAGATTGACATTACCAGGATTTTCCATTCGTTGACTACGAGTCGGGCTCTTCAAGGTCCTTTATGTTTGAGGAGGGGTCCTACAAAAGCAATAAACAATCTAATAATCACAAGATAAAAAACAGGAGTATTGCGGTGAGATCAAGGCGTAGCCCAAGGTGGAGATCTCGAATGACTTCGCTCAACAAGAACACAAGAACACAACTCTGACAAAGACCCCGTTGAGAACAGACTGGCAAACAACACCATGCTAGATTTGGCTATATCCTTCACAATGCAGCTATGGCTCTGTTTTTTGGTGCTGTTCTCATGTGAGAGTCTTTACGTAATAGGACGGCCAAAAACCAACAAAACAGCTTTTTTGACTGTTCTTTTCAAGTAACAAAACAATTGTTTCAGACCACAAAGTTGTTCTTTCTTTCCAAAAAGAATTCTGAATTGAACTGAATTTTTTTTTCTAAATAATTTTATCCTCATTTTCTCTCAAATTTGGAATGTCGAAATACCCATAAACTTGAGGCTCCCTGTCTAATGGTAGTGTCCTCAGTCATGGTGAGTGAGGCTAACCCAAGTTTTCTACCATACATATGAACCCAGTTACCGCACTTTTTTCCACCCCACTGGCTCTTCAGCATCACTTTGTGACACAGTGCTCCTGGAGAAGAGTGTTATTCGAGTGTACCACAACCACACAGTCAACTTGCAGTCAGTGACCATGGACGGAAAGCTAGATGGAAAGGGATCCTGGCTGACACATGTGCCCAAGATAGAAAGTCTTGAAGTCAGCATAGTACAAATATCTACCTATGAAATAAATCCACGGAATGTAATATTACAGCCAGTGAAAAGTACAAAAAAGTAGCTATTTTCAAAAAATTATTAAATGACGAAGGAGTAATTTAACATCTTTACATTTTTATATATTTGCAATGAATATTATCACTTTCCCATAAAAAAGTCTCAAGGAAATTAAAATAATCCTTCTTGGGAAAATATGCAGTCAAAATATGTTAAAAAGTGGGTTTTTCAGCTCTGGGCCTATATTTAGCAAGATCTCTGTCACCCAATTTTCTGTGCAGGACCAAATAACTTCTAAATGTGATAGAACTATATTAATGTTACACAGAATCAAAATTTGGTTGCAAGAAAGTGAAAACTGGTGGAGATATTAATTTCTGAAAATTAAGGATTCTTTCATTCAGGTAATTTATTTTTATTGATTTGATTACTGACATTCAGGAACGACTCTTTACATGAATACATGTTGCAAATTATCCTTAAGGTTTCTTGGATGTTCAGTACAAATTTCAACCAAATACAGTGAAAAATAAGCAATTGGTGAGGTTCACAAAAAATCGCAAAAATGATGAAATTTAGCTCCGAGAGCCAAACTTCAAAAATTTATTACTGAAAAAGTATTTGGAGTAGAGCTATAGGATTTTGCAAGGTCCCATGAATTTAATAGAAGTTTATACTTCTTTCAATTGAATTTTTTCAAGAAAATCCATGAGTTGGTATGGAATGACCCTGCTGCTATCACTAGGACTGGTCTTGGGAGCCATGATGCACGTCATGGTTTTCACAGAAAGATAACACTACACCCGAGAGATGCGCGATACACGATGCACATATGCTGATGTCCACGAGTCGAAGCATACACTGTTATACGGTAAACTTTTATTTTTAAGTAGGGAAAGTTCGCACTAAAATAACGATAGAAAGTACAGTGCAGTACATACATAACATAAGCGTTTATTATGACTATCAAGACATACGTATAATTATTTATGTACTGTACCATTATACACCTGGTAGCGCAATTGCTTTGTATACAAGAGACACGAGATGCACGTCTTGCATGCAGGAAGCTGTTGCGTTCGCTACGTCCGGCTACATCCGGCTACGTCCGCTAAGTCCCGTTCTCCAACTGGGATTTCTGAACTCTAATATAACCTTATGGGACCACGGGAGTATATGCAGTCGGACGTTGCCTGAATGGACCTTATGCGGCGCATGACTGTATATAAAAATGAATAATAATAATTTTTAAAAAATGTTTCATTGCATCTGCTAATCATATTGGGCCTAGACATCATTCTATCCTAGCAGGACAATTTACAATTTACAATTTTGCTATTTGGCAGACGCTTTTAGCCAAAGCGACTTACAATCAGTACATCAGTCGGATTTCTAATACCTCATGGGCAGAGACTGAGCGTCAATTTGCTGTCCTAGTTCATCATACAAATGTTCATCATCCAGGCACTGCTGCCTGACCCTGTGCATTCTATTCTATTGTAGCCTACTGAGGATCCCTAGGTCATCATACAAATTCTAAAACCTAAATCTAAATCTTGCAGAGTTTAATCTTTTTTTTTTTTCACGCAATGGCCCTGGGCCCCTCCACAAAAACTGGATGCTGTAGTTGCAGCCTATTCTTTTTGCCCCCCACCTCTTCTCAAAATTAAACTACGCCTTTGTTCAAGAGCAACATTTTTGTTATTGCCGACCCAAATGGTCCAAATGCCCACCCAAAGATGACATCCTCGTAACACCTCTGGTCTTAACTAGACATTTTTTACCAGGTATAGGACAAAGGTCTGTACTGTAAGGCAGTGTCTTGACTGGACATTTTTACCAGGTATAGGACAAAGGTCTGTACTGTAAGGCAGTGTCTTGACTGGACATTTTTATCAGGTATAGGACAAAGGTCTGTACTGTAAGGCAGTGTCTTGACTGGACATTTTTACCAGGTATAGGACAAAGGTCTGTACTGTAAGGCAGTGACTTAGTTGGATGCTTCCTGTGGGGGCCCACAGGTAAGTCTTCCTGAGTAAAGTTAGAGCTTGCGGGCTGTCTTCCTGAGCTGTTAGTCAGTGAGAGAGAAAGACCAGAGACGTTTATCTGATTGAGATCAGCAAGAAGGGACAGTCCATGTCATAATCCTGAGAGATTCAAACCACCCTGTCCAAAGTCTCTTCCCGACCCTGTTACCATGGCACTGGTAGTGTCCAGATCAAACAATGACCGCATCATTTACAGAGGGATACTCTTTATCCCTTTATTTTCATTCGTGTCACATGTTAATGTGTTCCCAAAATAAGAAGATTTACTTTGAGACCAAGTTCCAGAATTACAAGGGGAAAGTATTTTTAATAAATCTTCAAAGGCACGTATTTTTTGAATATTATGGAGCAGACTGCTAAAACCTGAACTGGATTAACAGAACACATTACGTTTGTCTCAGAAAATGTCTTCACCTCAGAGAAGAATGAAGATGAACCTAACTTACCTAAAACCTCGACACTTACGTGATCTGCGATGCCTGTGATATAGACGAAAGAAGATTATCACCACAGATTTTACATATTCTTGTACAAAATTTATTTACATATTCAAGAAGTGAGATGAACTGAATGGTGACAATCAACAAAGAAAACTTGCTGATCTTTGATTTTTTTTTTTTAAAAAAGATGATATTTCCATAAACTAAGGGAAAAAATTTAAAAACAGTGTTTTCCCTTGCTTACTCCTCTGTATTCTGTTATTTTGTATTTCAGATTCAGTTATGTCTATGCATTCCACAGGCAGCAGACTGCTGTCAGAGTTAAATTAGTCATAAGGCAAAAGTACGGTGTGAGAGGAATAATGTGATGTCATAAAGTTGATTATGACAAACCAGTGGCTTTTCAGGAGGAAGACACACTCACTTCTTCCTCTTTCTCTTTCTCTTTCTCTTTCTCTTTCTCTTTCTCTTTCTCTTGCTCTGTCTCCGGGCATTCTCGTCTTTTCAGCAGTACTGTGGAACATGGCACTGACATTCCAGCTGCATCTAATTTAGGTGGCTTTTCTTCTCTCCTTTTTTATTATTATTTTTAGTCATAAATGTTTCCTCTCGTGGTTTTGTTAATATCTGGAAATGCGCTGCCTCGGCCACAGGGCCCTCACAAGCGTTTGCGCACTCGGCGATTAAGGGCGGCTGCAGTGGACAGGCCCTGGGCCTTCGCGTGGGGAGGCAGAGACATCAGCAGTGGCGGCAGGCCTTTCCAGGAATATCTCAAATAAATCAGGTGTGATGGCTGAATGGAAAAGTTCACCCATTGCCATGTTCACCTACTTTTTAATTCCCCTTTCCAAACACACTTTAAGCACTGGAATTAATCTTTTTTGCACCGTTGCCACAAAGCGCTTCCCTTGGCGCGAAAGAGAGAAAAAGAAGAAGAAGAAGAAAAAAAGAACACTCAAAGGCATGAAATAGGATATTCCGTCAGTTCTTTTACTCTTCTCCCTTCCAGTAAAAGCACAGGCAAAAACAGTCATTTACTCACCTCCATAGTGTTAGCGCGCGCACACACACACACACACACACACACATGCACACACTCCACACTCACTCTTCTTAGATGCATTTCCAACATGCTGCTCAGTAATGGGGTCAGGCTGAAAAGCGCGCCAGCCGTCCAAACAGGAAAAACACTGAAATTATAAAGATCAAGTGAGAATGGATGACGGAAAACAAAGTGAGAAGAAGACACGAAAGGAGTCTGAGGACCTGATTCCCTTTCAGCCAGGTTTTTTTTTCTTTCTTTCTTTCTTTCTTTCTTTTTTTTTTTAAATTGGAGCTATTAAAAACGTAAGGCTGAAGTCACAGACAGACAAAGAGTGTGAGAGTGGGACTTCTTCCTGATGGTATCAGGTCAGCGCCTATCCCTTGATGATATTTTTAGATGTGGCAGGACGCCTCTTTGTTTTTCTCTTGTGTCAGTATTATCAGACTGGAGTTAGGTGACTGCTTTCAGCTGTGAAGGATTAGGGAAGGTGAGAGACGGAGGGACGTTGCATGTGGACCAGCCCTCTGACGCGGTCATGCAGAGTTCTCGGTATGCAGGACAGAGCAGATGCTCATTGCTCTGTCATGTGTTGTTGATGTTTGGAAAGAGGAGATGTAAATGGAGTGCGATTTTTGGATGACTAATCCAAAAATCGTTTTTTTTTTTTCTTTTTTTTTTTTTATACAACATTGATATTGCTTTGATAAATTACCATCCTTTCTCCTTTCAATTGGGGCTGTGGTCCAGGAAAGCAGGTTAGGTCATCCTCTTTTCATAGAACCACTTTCATGCCTCTGTGTTTTTGACTGCTCACTGCTCTGCTCTGAGGCAAATGGATTTGATAAATCCTGAAGTCTGGAAGCCACATAAAGGAAAAGCCTTGTGCCTGACACAGGCAGGAGAGACTCATGATAGGGGGCCTTACGTTTGACCCTGGGACTGTCAATGCTTTCTGCATGATAACGACTGCAAAGTGACATTCGTGCAAAGCCCCTGCGCGCCCTATTTACTCTGTGTACAGATCGAGAGACTTAGATGCCGTACAAATAGGCGGCAGGAAATTGGGAAGCAGCAGCCTCCTGACTCACACACACACACACACACACACACACACACACAGAGCAAAATGGACCAGCTCAGTGAGGTCTAATTGAAGCCATATTCCTTTGGGTGAGGTTTGAATTTTGTGCCCATTCCCACTGGCTGACAAACCTTGACGTAGGTCCCACAGGCCAGAGATGAGTACTGACTCACTGGTCTTTTTTTTGCAATGAAAGAGAAATGAATGGAAGCAGGAAGTAAACATAGTGAAAGTAACCACTAGAAAGAAAAACATGTTAACAGTCCTCATAGGTTTTCACTTTCTGAATACATGTGTCTGCTTTGGGTTCAAACAGATATCTTTAATGAACATGCTAGAGGTAAAACATGTCTTCAGACACTAGGTTGTTTCTCCTACACCTCCGAATGATATTTTTTGACACAGAGTTAGTGTCTCTGAGAAACATACCCCCAGATATTATCATGGAGTGCTTATCCTCATTCTTGCTATGTTTTAGTGTTGCTTTTTCCAAAGAAGTTTGGCTTAACCATTTTAAATGGTGCAAGAAGGCGCAATGTTTCATTTAGAATAGAGAAAGGATATCCTCTTGGGCTCAAGTTTCTTTGCACCCAGCTTTACTTTCATTGAATTAAACATCCTTCTAATCACTTACTACAAGTACAGGACATGTAGGTCTTCCTATACGAGACAACAAACCTACCGCATAACAGTCTGTTAGATGAGCTCAGCTCTCATTCTCCCGGTCCTTCAAACCTCCCGGTCTCTGCTCTTCGTGTTTAATTAGGAAAAAGATTTCTACTTAGTGTAAGAATGGTTAGCAGAACACAAGCATCAGGCCCTCTGATTTTGAGAAGATCCAGTTGTGCAAACATCTGACAAATTACATTTATTATCATAATATTAAACTCTTCAGAAATACTGTAAGGACAAAGAGGCTTATACGAAGGCCTGTTCCCAGCGCTAACAGTAACTCCATTCATTTTCACAGCACAACACAAGATCACTGTAGTATTTTGGAAGAGGTATACGAGACATCACAGAATATAAAAGAAGGGGCAGTACAAGGTCCCTGCTCTCTCTGCTACAGGGCCTAAGAAAGAGACATGTTGCCAGTCTGTCTTTTCCACATGTATGGGAGACACTGACAGGGAGCTTGCAGGGCTGGGTTATTGAAGAGAGAGAGAGAGGGAGGGACTGTAGTGTACTCTGGAGCAGAGACTAAGTTACAGGACAGCTGTAAAAACAGCCGTGCCTAACAAAGTGATCCAGAGCGGCAGACGAAAGGCTGCCCGTGTGGTCCAGTCTGAGCGGGGATGACATCAGGTGAGCTGCAGGAGGATCTTGACCCCGAGTGCTAACAACTTCCGAAAACAAATGTGCCCATAAACTTCCCGCTCTAGCCGTAATCACCACTACGGTCATCCTAATTTAAAAGAATGAATATACAGTTTCTCTTACACAACGACATGACGATGTGTTGGTGTTAAGCTTTATGTGAGGGAATGGGCAGTTTAAAAAAAAAGAGAGAGAGAGAGAGAAGACCAGAGGAAAATTACTATTACAGACCTTGTAAGTCTGTAAGGATATGAATGAAAACCCTTGAGTCAGTTAAAAGCCCCTTTCATCTTCCAGGGGGAGGAAAGTCAGGTGCTGTCATCCATTTTAAGATTTAAAATTACCACAGGAAGAAAGTGACATTGTTTAAAGTAGAATTATAACAAAAAAGTGCCAATTTATTGCACAGCCACCTGTTTGAAGAAAAAAAAGACATTTACAATATGACAGCTACAACTAGCCATTGCTACGTTTTATTTATGACATCACAATGGAGGTTGTTCATACATTAACTGAGAGAGAACAAAATACATATCTATGTTCAGTCAGATGGAAGACTCATACTATTTTAAAAAGTGTGAATTCAAATGACATTGCAATGAATGCTTTTGCTCCTGGTTCAGGCACTAAGTTACGTAGCAACCACAAAATCTTCAACTACTTAAGGAACTAAGTTAGTTTAGCTGTAGAGAGCAATTATTACAAATGAAGAGGACCTCCAAATGACATTTCTCATGGAGGTGGAAAGTACCATGTTTAATCTGTAAGCAGATAAATGAGATGCTAAAATAAAAATGGATTTACAGCTCACTCAACAAGCATTTGTATAGCAGAATTAAACATACAATGGATCTTAAGGGTTCATTCTACATTCCACATAGTACAATGGACTCTAGGACTCATCCTTAGCAGTCAATACTTCAGTGAAAACACTCCAAAGCTGACGAGGCTGTGAGCATTGCTCACTGTGTGATTTAGTACGGAATTGCCAAGAGTATCAACAGAGAGTTTACTAATCAAAGCCTGATAAAGTCAGCATGGGTCACGTGCCTGGAAGAGAAGGAAGCATTTAAAAAAACATTTGAAACTTGTGAATTTATTCTGGGGCAGTCTATATTGAAGATAAAGTACGCATTGCTTTCTTTACTTTCAAAGTACTTTCTTACAAAGTTTCGAAGCTTTGTTTTTGTTTTGGCTGTTGCTGTTTTTTGTTTTGTTTTGTTTTTTGAATTTTTTTTTTTCAGTAGGAAGTTCTACAAATCTACCCTTATTCACCAAAAAATTGGGAATCTGTGCTGTTCTTAAATATGTCGCTTTGAGAAGAGGACTTCTCTCCTTTCCCATGGTGTTGATATGTGCAAGATGGATTATTGCAGGTTAAAGACTAAGTCAAACATGAGCATTTACTTGTGGATAGACCCTAACAGATAAGTATCTTTTATGCCAAGACTGAAAAAAAGCACTCTCCACTTTCATCTGGTGGAACTTAATTTTACAGACGCTAATTAATGAACTTCTATTAGCAGTTTATTTTTTGTCACGAAGAGTCACCCCTTGATCTTAAACTCTAAAATAAGCCTGTTGACAACAAAAGGAGAAAACATTGTCTAGGCCAATTCAAATCCAAGTCCAGCTGCCAAAACAGACTCAGTTCAGTATCCCAACAAACTTTTTTGCCACTCTGCGCCACGTGCCAAAACTTAAATTACACAGATATGACTGCATGTAACTGCAGCCTGAATGAACAAAATTAGGCAAAACAACATGGGCTAACTGCTACATCTGCAAAGAGTCTGCAACTGTGGGAGCAGTTTTTTTCCCCTTCTGCTGTGTGTAAACGACTGAATGAATAATTTGGGGTAAGCAAACTAAGAGAAATGAAAGTAGCAAAGTCACACATACACATATACAAAAGTGCCCCCCCCCCCACACACACACATACAAGCACACGTAAACACAGGCATGCATGCACTTTGTTCCGACGTATGTAATCTATTTATATCTCGACAAATTTTACAGCAGGTCTGAGCCTTTTAATACACTGCCTGCCATGTAATTAGTGTCCATGGCTAACTAATTGCCAGTGGGATGTTTTAAACACTTTCCATGGCTGTACATCTCACTAACTCCCAGTAGCTTCCTGGGCCCAGTGTGGAAAAATCACTCTTTTCTCTCAGCTCCCAGCAGACAGTCAGTTCATCATCATTCAAACTGTGACTTTAAACTCAGCTGCATACATATAAACTGCCTTACAGAAAACACAAACCAAACATGACCAAACATAGATAAAGCAGAATGCTACATTCTTGTTGGGCTGTGACCCATTAGAATGAAAGCTTTGACTCCACATGCTCTGTGGAAGTGTTTTATGGAACCCGTGTTTTGGTAGCAGGCTGCACTTGACGGTGTTTCTGTTAGTGGCTTTTGCCACCAATGGTAGTTCAAAGGCTACGATCTTTAATGGGGGAAAAGAAAAACCCTGTAAAAACATTCTTCACTATCTCTGAGTTAGGAAGTGGTTATTTGAATGATGGAGTCCATAAGCTTAAATAAAAAAAAAAAAAAGAGAGAAAAAGTGATCATGAAGGACTCTAGAGTTGTGATGGAAAAATGAGACCTGCGATGGAGCATGTGTGCTTGTATACTTGTATAAGTGTGTGTGTGTGTGTGTGTGTGTGTGTGTGTGTAAGTGTGTGTGTGTGTTTTGTGAGGCATCTGGATCTGATAAGCCAGTCGGTATTGAACTGCAGAGGGTCTGATGAAGTCACATGGTCTGGTGTGGCTGCAGAGTGACTCCAGTGGGAAAGATTTCACACAAACATCTTTTTTGATAAACCCATCCTTAATTTGTATAAATATTTTTTTTGTTTCATTTCAATATTTTGATTCATTGTCATGAATCGAAAAGAAATCGACCTTGATTCTGTCAATGATTTCATAAGAGGCCACTCAGAGGTTACGTGTGGTTGAGTGACTAAAAGCCCGTCAGTGCCACAGCATGTAAACAATCAGTTAAGCGTTGCCGTGACTCTCGTTGTGAGGCCCATCCTTCGCCAGTGCGTCTTAACTCATTAACGCATAGCGTGGAGGACAACACATGGCAACAACACGCTTCTCTCTGCTCACACAGCCCTGCTCCACTCTTCATGGGAAAAACCGCCAAGGCTCTAGGTCCAGACACGCAAACGGATACAGCGTGTATGTGCGGCATGTGGTGTGTGTGTGTGTGTGTGAGAGAGAGAGAGAGAGAGAGAGAGAGAGAGAGAGAGAGAAAGACAGAGAGAGACAGAGAGAGAGAGTGAGAGTGAAAGTGTGTGTGTATGTGTGTGTGTGTGTGTTTTTGGAAGGGGTGCTGCTGCATTTCATTTTTCATCGCTGGTCTGCCCGCGCCATGGCCTCCGTGGTCCTGCTCGTGTCGGGCAGAGCAGCAGATGTATGCTAACTAGTAGCAGAGGCTGCTTGCTTTGAAAGGGTTTGTCAGGGCCGCCCACGAACTGAGAGCTCCATACCAGACGAGTGCATCACCTCTCTCTCTGGAAAGAATGAACACATTGCTTACTAATGTGTTTCAAATGAGTGCAGGTATTTGTGAATGTATTGGCTTGCGCAACCCTCTCGTGATAGTTGGTCCCTGAAGTAAACCGTGTTGACTTAAGATTCATTCCCCTTTTGTAGGAGATTTGATTAGAACAAAGACATTACAATAGCTGAAAAACAGCAGGTCAGCTGCGTCAAACTGTATCTGTCTGCTACAGTAACCACACAGAGAATATGCAGAAAAGCATCAAATTTATGTAAGCAGACTTAATTTCTTTTTGTTTGTTTGTTTTTACTCACAGACCCATATAACGTTATACAGCTAAAACAATGTTTGCATAATGACATGACAAATTATAAACTTGGAATTCTTTCAAATCATGCTAAAGGTGAGAGCAGGCGGTACAAGCAGAGCGTAGCCTGTGGGTATGAAGTCCTTTGGCCTTTGTGATAGATGGAGCCGAATTGAAGTTTTCTTGTTTGTGGAGAGCTGACCTGTTGGGACTTTGGAGAGAGCCTGCTGAGTTTTGAGAGAGAGGTTGAAGAGGAAGACATCAGGGCCACTCAGTCCCCCCCAGCAACATCCTCTTTAATTATTTTTATAATGGATGTGAAAAAGTGAGTGGAAACTATGCACATTCCGGACTCCTGTGGTGGAGTGGTGGGACTTTTTTTTTTGTATGGCACCGCTAAAGGGTTGGATCCGCTCACACACCACGGCATTTCTCTCAGGAGGCTGGTGTGAGCCGGGGGCCCGGGGACAATAGAAGCATGTTTTGTTATTGCACGGGGGGCCTCTGCTCAACAGCCTGTCTCACTTTACTTTCAGCACCTGTCTCACTTTACAGGTTATCTGAACCTTATTCTCACGTCCTGTCCCGTCTATCCATTCTATCCTCTTTCCCACCTACTGTCTCTTTATCTGCAACATTGTAGTCAAATGTACCTACATCAAGCTCTTGCCCACTTCACAGGCCCTCTGGTGGTACAGATGCCAGCATCTTCAATAAGCAAACCTGTCATGTTCGTAATTAATACCCCCACAAATGTATAGAAGAGGAAGATTTAGAGATCAAAGTTCTTCACAGCACTCCTGCTCTCTGTGTGAAATCTGATCTCTCTGTGCCCTGGTTGCTGAGCAGATATGAAGAGGAGATATGAAGGGGAGGACAGTGACACCCTCCGTTTTTGTACTGTCCCCGTATCCTTGGCAACAGCAGCTCTTTTAAATGTTTGTGAGATGTTGTGATCCAGAGATCCCTGGAGAATCAAAACAAGACTAGAGTTTTCATGTTTGTTTTTTGACACTTCCTTAACATCATTCATAATCCTCTTTGCCCGCAGTAGAACTAGACAGTAAGTCTACTTTACACTGAGTATCTTAGAGACACAAATAAGTAATCATTACTGTGAATGTTAAGAATATGCAAACCATCTATGTTGTGCAAACATAGTGCTGTCAGACACCAGAAAAGATAACCAGCATTCCTGAACAAAGAAATACAAGATATCTGAACAAAATGGTTAACAGTATTTCATCACCTTCCAAAATGCTAATGTGCTTAAAACATAACAGAATGTCCCGCACAAGAGAAACTGTGCTCAAATATCTGTTTATTCCCCTTGACCTCTGTCTCGACCTCTGTGCTGCCTTTTCTTACGATCTCTCTATTGTCTCTTGTTTTTGTGCCACATGCGCTCCTCCACTTTTCCCATGCTCCATTCTTATTTTTCAGAACTGGCGTTTCACAGAAATTGTCCCGCTCACTTTCACTGCCTGTTTGTTCCTGGTGTATACAGGTCATTGTGTCCTCCTTCATGTCTCTCTCTTTCTCTCTCTCTCTCTCTCTCTTTCTCTCTCTCTCTCTCTCTCTCTCTTTCCTCACTGTCTCCCAAAGTCCTTCCTTCCTCCAGCATCCTCAGTCCTCACCCTTTCTTCGGTCAGCTTTTCATTATACGCGCCCACCAGAATGTGGACTAGCTCCACTTCATGCGAGCAGAAAACCACAAGTGTTCTAGCTGGCGTGTATGCAGAGCACTGCTGTGTGCTTAAGAGTGCCTTTAGCCTGCACTTCAGCTGACTTCTCTCTCTCTCTCCTCCAAAGAAAGAAAGACAGAAAGAGAGAAAGAAAAAAGTGTTTCTACTGCCCTTTCTATTTCCTCTGTAAGACTGCTCTCAGGATGCTGGCACAGGGCCATGGTGCTCTGAGCATCCCAGTATGGTTGCCAAAACCTGGGTCGCAGTGCAGTGAAGACCACAGCCTCTGGAGATGAGGTTCAGTGTCAGATGAGTAAGTGCGGCTGAATTGGGTGTGGTCAAAACCTAAAAGCATTGTCATTATCTCCTCATCTGAGGAGAATGGAGAAAGAGAAAGCAGGCCTGGTTTTGGGTGACATAACTCCTTTTTCTCTACCTGGGCTTACTGGCAGGGATGGTCAAATGCTTTTACTAGATGTTCCTTTGTGAGGGTCGCAAAGGGAGCATGTGTTCCATTAGGATCGGACCACACCGGGGTTTGTTCACTCACAGACCATAAAAACTGGGTCCAGGCGCCTCCCGGTATCGGTCAGCAGATTAATTTGGCGGGAGGAGATACTCCACCCCAGGTCCATGTGAAAACCTCCAACCCAAAGACCCCATGTTTAGTCGCCACCAGTGATACCTGGTAATGCTTAGTCACCACCAATGACAACTGACAGCAGTCATGTCACACACACACACACACACACACACACAAACACACACAGACACACACACACGCACGAACACACGCACACACACACACACAGTGCCTTTTGAATTTGTAGGTGAATTTGCATTCAAATCCGGCAAGAGAGGCTGGAAAAAAATAATAATAATTATAATAACATTAATGGGCTTTCAAATGCCCTGCCCAAGCAACCGTGTAACAGGTCAAATCTTAAAGCCAACCTTTTGGTCCATTACTAAAACGAGAAATATTTTCATTATTCTTTTAGTTCTGTTTTTATTTGTCTGGTGATTGCACACATGAAGTATTTGCTGTTCAGCTATTTTCAAGCCAAAAAATACATAACTACAAGCAGAGGAAAAGAGAATGGGGGAAAAAAATGTGTGAATGTGTGTGTGTGTGTGTGTGTGTGAGTGTGTTCGTGTATGTGTGTGTGGGCAAAACACTTATATATTGATATCATAAATTACAGTAATCGTGAGGTCCAGATGCCATGCATGGCTAGACCATTAATACATATTGGTAGTAGTGATCAAACAGTCGTATTAAGTCATTCTTTGCCAGTGACACAACCCAAATTCATGTTTTACAGTTGAAAAACCAAACTGATTAAACACTGTAATTAAGACCCCCTTTTCCAAAGAGAGCTGAGAACCTGAGCTGATTTACTGAACGTAATGTCCGACTTATGATTTTGAGTTCCGTGTGCAGCCAAAACGGAAGGTAAGGAATCAATTACAATACCCCCTGCTTAATATTCTCAGACCAATTCATGTGTCTGCACTCTAACAAGAAACATGACCAAATAAGCCATTTCTAATGAGAAGAATTTCTAGCCCCGAACCTACGGCTTTGTCCTTCTTTGTTCCAGTGAATAGCATTTAATACTTGGTTGGAAGTTCAAAGCCATAACGGTAAATTCTTCATTTAGAAATAGGACAGAAGAAGTGAACTGTACCCTTGTTATGAGCCGAAATGTTTTTTTTGGTTGTTATTATTATTATTATTATTATTATTATTATTATCATTATTATTAGTATTATTATTATTATTAGCTCTTTTATTGCTGCCAAGTAATATGACAAGCACTGGAACACCCTCAAAGCTAGAGCTCTTGATTGTTCAAAACCTGCTAAAGCTGCTAAATCACAATAAATGATCTGAAAACAGCTAGGCCCCGGAGGGCCGTTGGACGTTTTACACAAACTACTGCTTTTTCCAGCCTAATCCCCGTGAGGCTTTGAATGGATGAATGGATGCTGAGAGGTCAGTGGGGTTGATGTGGGGACTAAGCTGTATCATGGAGAAAGAGAGAGAGAGAGAGAGAGAGAGAGAGAGAGAGAGAGAGCGAGAGAAAAGGAGAAGGCTAGAGAAATTGTAATTTCATCCCAGTTTTATATCTGTTCAGCCAATCACTAACCAAGACTGCCAGCATCATAGTCAGCCATAGAGCAGAGGTAAGGGTGCCAAATTTAGAGCTCCATTCACATGTACCTCAGATGACCTCTGGAGAGGCAGAGAGAACTGCTGAGGTTCAAGAACTGGAGTGCACTGATGATTCAAGTCGTTTGTCAGGAGGAAAGATTGGGCTCCGGGGAAGAGTTAAGATATGAAGAGCTGACTAGTGACTGACTGGTGGAAAGATTACAGGTGTCACCGCATATTAACATCACTTTTTTTCTTGTAGCAAATGTTGGACACATACATCAAATACTATTTGTAATTGTAGTGGTAAGAGTTTAAATATTCAGTTGTCCATTATGTACTGACTGTCCATGGAAACTGAGGTTGCGACCAACCAAAGAGGAAGCAAGTGCTAAATGTAATTCTAAACATGCAATGCATAATAAAGAGATCTCCGATCCGTTCATTCCTAACGCTAATCAATGGTCGTGTGACTGGCTCAGAGCCACAGCACACGCAGGCTGGAGATCCAAAAACACACGGTTCCGCTCATTCACAGTCCTGATATTTATCTGGGCAGCGTAATCAAGTGGTGATGGGTCAAATCTCAGAGCGAAAGCCAGCTCACCGTGTGTCTGTCATAATAATAAAATCCGAAGCCAGTCATAATGATGTCTTTGCTCAACATGCTCCCGAGGACAAGGTCGTTAGCACATTTGGACTAGACTCTGGTTATTAAGGGTCAGTATACAGGGGGTGGAAATATCCCTGGATCCAGCACTGTCAATCAAATCCACAAATAAAGCACATGTGATAATAAAAGTTGCTTTACACAGGCTGGAAGAATCTCCCAGTGGTTGTTCAGCTTTTGAATGGCATTCAGTGTCCAGACTGTGCACATCACTGAACGCAACACAGCATCTGCGTCTTTAAAATACTGAATCTTCTGCATTGTTAAAACACTACATATAGTTATGCATGCAAATTATTACCACACATCAGAGTGAACAAACCAATACCACTCATCACAATGGCCAAGTTCCCTTCACAACACAAAGAAAGTCTGTGCCCTTTTCTGCTAAGCCAGGGCACATTTCAACATGAGAGACAGGCATGGATCTTCTTTGGATTATTAAGAATTTATCATGACTGTCTGAAATGACACTAAAAAAGGAATTGTTATGAAATTACAGTAATTTATCATATTAGAGGTGTGGCGGATTATAATATCACAGTGGTACAGGTTGTTATTATTCTAGTCATGCAAGGTCCCTGTAAGCATATGATGTTGATTAAGGAGATAATATTAATGAAGATCACACTGATTAAGAGAAATGTACAAAAACAAGCTCTTCGTGTACAGAACACACTCAGTTATCCAAACTATTCTCGTTTCACGCGTCGCTCCAGGTATAAATCAATAAACACCATCACCCGTTGGCATGCAACTGCTCTCATGATGAAAAAAAAAAGAATGAAAAGGACATGATTTTGTTTGACTCACCAACAGATGGGGTGAATGAATAATTGTAATACATTTTTTAAAACTAAAGGGTATTATTCATTTAATCTCGTACAATAAAATGTTTTTTGTGCCAGCAAGGTCGTAATGGAGGACCTCTTGAACTTATGTTGAGGTGCTGTTAATATGTGTTTGATGCGTGCAATGGTCGTCTTTTTTTTTTTTGAAGAGTTATATAAAAAGAAAGCACATTAAATGGGAATTAGCCTTCAAACAAAGTGATTTATCCGATCAGCGTAACACTCAGGAGTAAATATTGTGCAAGCACACACACACACACACACACACACACACACACATACACACACACACACACACTGGACAATTAAGTGATATAATGTGTAGGAGAATGTGAGCAATGGTGGGAAAATATCATGGAAAATATTAGTACGATGGAAAATATTACAGGTAGTTGGATTCCATGCGATACTGTAATAATATAATGCATTTTGCCTTTGTGATGACAAAATGGGGAGCAAAACACGAAATCTCTGATTCCACCTCCTCTCTCTCTCTCTCTCTCTCTCTCTCTCTCTCCTTCTCTCTCTCTCTGTCTGTCTGTCTGTCTCTCTCTCTCTAACACACACAGACACACACAGAAATGCTTCTCTAATGAGATGGTTTGGCTGTACTTGAGTTACGGGCAAAATAGCACATTATGATTCCAGCTTGGGCCCTCAGTGTGAGAGGGGCACTGAAGGTAGAAAGACTGAGATACAAGGCAAAGAGAAGAAACCACAAGAGCCTCAGTGTTATACGTGTATTCACTAATATGTTTACCCCACCTTTCTCTCCACTTTGTCCCTGCAGTTGTTCTCTTAATCTCCAATTCTCTGTAGATTCATCGCAGCAAACAAAAATAAACAGTAAAAAGATGAGAGAAGAAACAGTGGGAAATCAAAAGAAACAAGAGACAGAGTGTGTGAGAAAGATAAAGAGTATCTGTGAGACAGAGAGAGAGAGAGAGAAAGAGAGAGAGTGCACGTGTGTGCCTGTGTGTATGAAAAAGAGACCGTAGGAGAGAGAAGCGGGTGCAAAAGTAATCACCAGCAGCTGCTGTTCTTAGTTTGGGTGTATAAATCTGTGACCACATCAGAAATTATCCATAAAATTTACAGCTTAGGGAAACCACGTGTGTGGCTTCTTAACCCAGAGTGTCTCCTTTTACACCTCCTGCAACAGGGACTGGACAGCAGGGCTGGAGACCAGTCAGAGCCCATGGAAACAGAACCTCTTCCCCAACAAGTAACGTATCCCTCACATTCTGTCTCATACAGACAATATTAATCTTCCAGAATCTTCTGTTAAAGTCATGGTCTCAGACCCTCATAGGCACTACCAAATAAATAAATAAACAACAACAACAAAATTGTTTGGGAAATGAAATACTAAATTTCAAAACGAAGAGGCAGAATGACCAACAGTCATACTTATGATGGACAGGCATGGAGTATACAAACACTCACACACACACACGCACATGCACACGCATACACACTCAACAGTCCCTGTTTTACTGTGCTTTAGTTGGGGGTGCTGAAACAGGAGAAGAGACTGAAGGACACTGAAAAGTCTGTGGATTTTTACGTGGAAGGCCAAAGCAATGCTCAGTTCCACTGAAACTGGCTCTGGTTTTCCCTCCCACTCTAACTGTGACTTGCTCTAATATAAAATATGAGAATTTCTTCAAAACATTGTGAGGGATCAGAGGTGGTAAGTGATAGAACAGCCTGCCAGATCGGAGGGTTACTGAGTTCAAAGTAGTTACAAACCTCTTTTATTTAATCTGTTTTAAAAAAAGAGTCAGTTGTGTGAATTGTAAAAGCATGAGCAGTGCCAGAGGTTCTCATTTTAACTGTGACGCCCAGACTTTTGGGCCCATGATGACAGACGATAACTCACTGATCTGCACAAAACTCACAGATTTCTGGTGCATTTATTAGCACCTGGGTAAAATTTCTGGAATTTGTGATGGTTTAGTGATGTAATCCCTGTCTGTGTTAAAATAAGAGCTTTCTTGCTTCACTTGGACAGCTTATTTACCCAGTGTTGTGGCGTGAAGGGTGCATTTCCCCTGGTGTGTGAAGATGCAGGTGTCAATGACAATACCATAGTTACAGTGAGTCTACACATGGAGACAAAGAGCTGTCCGGTGACCAGTCCAATTCAGTACACTGTAAACAAATGACAAATGCACACAAAGCAGCCGTGATTGCGTCACGTATACACATTCACCGCTGATTTCACTTATGAAGAAAAGAACTCACAGCAACATAAAAAAACCCATCCTTGAAGGAGGGGGAGAGAGAGAGAGAGGTAGAGAGAGAGAGAGAGCGAGAGAGGTAGAGACAGAGAGCAAGGAAGAGACAGAGAGAGACAGAGACAAGGAGAGAAGTTTGTTTGTCCTCGGGATGATCCCTGTAAATGCATTGAATGGCGTCAGAGGCCTGGAGGAGGTAATAAGAGTGTTTATTGTCACAGGTGGGCCTGTGGCTGGAGACACAGCTGTAGGGACCAGCATCACATAGATGGGGGGAAACGGCACACAAACGCAGCCCGAGGCTGTCTCTGGTCGCCCTCCATCGTCTCTCTGATCACTCTCCACTGCCCTGACCTCTGACCCCACATGGAGGGGGCTTGAGAGAGCATCCCTCTTCTCCTATCTTTCTCTCTTTCTCACTCTCAGCATCCCTCTTTAATTTTCCATTGGTCTGAAGACACCCCCCTCTACCTCCCCCCACCCATGGGGTGTTTTGATGACAGAAGGGTTGGTGGCAGAACACTGACAGCTCCATAGAACACTGACACCAGAAAGTGCTGCTATGGTTTTACATGAAATCTTTGTTGCTTACTCTAAATTCCTCAGTTTAAGAGTTAGAGACAAGGCAGTACAACTATCTTATGTCATTACAAGTACTGAAAAGCTTTTTCTCTTGAAATCTGTAAAAAAAAGAAAAAAAAAAGGTCCTGCGTTCTTTTTTAAACCCTTGGCTCATCTCTAAAGTTAGATAACAAATATTTGTTCCATTTGGTCACATGAATGGAAGTCACATTCACAGTCATCGCTCATCCATTTGTTCTCTCTCTCTCTCTCTCTCTCTCTTTCTCTCTGTAACTGAATAGCAAGATAATCCTTAGTGGCTCTGTGTCAAACCGCTTTACCTCCAAGGCAAGAACTGAGGAGTAATAGGGAGGTGACTGGGCTTCTCCTCAGATGGGGGGGAGGAGGAAATGAGAAAACAGGAAAATGAGGGGCAGTAGTAGAGCATCGCTGAGAACCAAAGAGATTTAAAAAAAAGAAAGAAAATAGAATTAAGAAAAAAAAATAAAAATGAGAGGAGACGGTCTTTGGAGACATCTGCCAAACTGTGTGGTCAGTCATTGGCTTTGGCTGCTTCTCTTTGTGAACAGCTGATTTCCCCCCTTTAGCCTGCCCAGTGGCCATTCCCAGTTCATCCCAGGACAGATTCTCATGGACTGAGCCACCCAGTCCTCCCATCCTTCGCCTGATGAGAAACAGACCCGAACTCAGCCTGGATCTGACCTGTGATCAAAAAAAAGGTGAGGACTGGCTAACGCTCACTCACGCTAAAACTAACAGTTTTGCATATGTTTTCAGCGCGTGACCTCTAAGAAAATAGTTGATAACATGTATCCACCTCATGGGGTGAAAGCGGCAGGTCTGTGGATGTTGCTATGGTGCTGCTAAATTGCCAACAACAAATACGGTGAAGAAAACTGAAATGTCGATCTGAACGAGCAAAAACTGACTTCCTAAAGTCAGCAGCGTTTGTCAAGTGTGAGAAACGTCTGCTAAATTGAAAATGGCTATGCGCTTAGCTTAAGGCCTCTTGAATGGATGAAGTAATGACCTTCTTCACAGTGGGTATGTTTGACCAGGCCTGTACCCCCCCCCGAATCCCAACAGCAGCACTACAGCAGATAGTACAACAGCCAATGACTGTCAGATTTCCTCTTAATGCTTACATACACTCTCTCTCTCTCTCTCTCTCTCTCTCTCTCTGTCTTCCCTATTGATTCAGCAGGCTCTTCAAAGTACAGCTTCCAAATAACTGCTGATTTACAGTTGTGTTTACTTGATTTGAGCAGCTCTTGTTTTGGGCTTCTGATCAGTGCACAGACTGTTCTTAGAATTGGTTTCATGAGATATGTTCCCATTTGCCTCAGTTTATACCTTCCTATACTTGCCTTCGTTCATATATAGGCAACTTACACATGCACAGAAACGATGATTCAACTGATATGACATCTCATACCGCCATAACAAAACCCTGGATTTTCCTGCCAATGAACCCGATAAGAGGTTGCAGTAAAAATTCTTCTGTGATAAAGAGAAGAGGTTAAACAGCTCCTTATCTGTGAATTGGCATTAAAATCCTATTGTTGCAAAGGCAGTGATTCTATAAGAAAGGGCAGACAAAAGAATGAGAAAATCAGATGACTGGAAACCATTTACATGGCCACTCTCCTCAGCTGTGTCGCACTACAAACAAATTCCAGCAAATTTTCCAAAGCTAAGCTGAAGTGGAAAAAAAGAACGAGAGAGAGAGAGTCTGCATGTGTATGTGTGTGCGTGTGTGTGTGTGTGTGTGTGTGTGTGAGAGAGAGAGAGAGACAGCGAGAGGGAGAGAGAGAGAGAGAGAGAGAGAGAGAGAAGGGGGGCAAGGGGTGTCATTTGATTTGAATTTTTTTGCCAAGTACATCTACATTCATAAACAAGCGCAGTACATACCAAAACTGCACTTTCACACATAGTAAAAATCAGGGAAATAAAACAGTTACAAAAAACTCCAAAACTTGCAGAAAGGACCAGTGAGTGAAGCACAAAACAATATTACCAAAAAAAAAAGTTTCAGTTCACAAGATCATTAGAGAGCTTAAAATTCCATAGGTTTATATCCATGTTCTAAATAACTGTACAAAGAGATTTGATTCTGTGAACTTAAAGCATTTAAAAATTCTCAGTACATGTATGTGTTTGATGGCTCAGAGTGAGCCATGTCTTACTGAAAACCACATCCACATTATGAAGTCTGATTCTTCATCAATATATGGAAAGAATATTTTATATTTTTTTTACAAGTGTGTAATTGTTTTTTTTTTTGCCTTTTCTGTTATATGTGTAGCAGGTCTGCCTTGCTTCAAACACAATCTGCAGCCTCTATGTTCACCATCTCTTTTATTAACATTACAAGACACTGAAGCAACCTCCTACTTAGAGAGTTGTTACGTAATGGTGTGTGGTGTCCTCAATTCACAAGAGTTCCGTGCACTCTTTAACTGACTTCCCTGAGGAAGACACTGTCTCCGTCTCACTTAGGAAGGCACTCCCTCATGGCCTACACTCAGAGGGCCTGGACATGAACTGTCTTCACTCTGCTTGACAGAGAAAGGGGAAAGCAGTGTGTTTATTCTCTGTGGGGAATCATAAAACAGTCACATAAAATGGATGGATATTGCAGTCATTCACTGAAGGAAAGCCACGCATTTGGTTTAAAGACTACAGGCAGTGTAAAAAACTTCCAAATACATAAAAAACCCCAGATGAACAGTTAATATTTACACCCACCCACCCACACACACACACACACACAAACAGAGAGAGAGAGAGAGAGGGACAGAGAGAACATTCCAGAAAACAAATGCACTGTTATGTCAGATATATGTGGGGTCATTAAATCATTAAATAGTCATTACAGACTTTTGACCTGCTTTGCTGGAAATTGTCAGCTAATTATAGTGCATACACACACACAGACACACACACACACACACAAAAAAGAAGTAAATGGGGGATTATAAAAAGTAATGAAAATATTAAACTCTTCTCTTTCACTCTCTGTCTTATCAAAAAACAAAAAGTTGGAGGCCTAATCTAAACTATATAAATACATAATTTTACAATTGTGCAAAGCTTAATTAACAGTGTACATGAGAATGAGTATACTTTTCTGAAAAGCCAGAATTATAATATCACTATTACAAGTTAAATTGTTCCATGACCCAAACTTGACAAATGAACTTTACTTGGATGCTCTGCTCCATCTGTCCCTCAACACAACCTCATGCTTTATTAGGCTGCACTGGGATTCTCTAACAGCTTTCTCTTACTGTTTATGAAACCTTCAAGATAATGCCAAATCTGATTCTGAATCTCCTCCTGCCTGGACACAAGGAATGTTTATGAGCTTGCGTAACAATAATTAAAAAGTAAAAAAAAAAAAAAAGAACGCAGTTGTCTCTGAGAGCAGTTAGTGTTCACCTGGTGCAGGACTTTGACCTGTGGACGCATCACTGGGTCTGGGACAGAGACAGTGAGAGACAGAGTCATGGTGCAGGGTGTCAGTCAACAATAAGTGTATGAGAGTGGATCTTCACTCCTGTTGTCCTGCTTGGATCCCTTCCTCATCGTAAGAGAGGACCGCTAGAGAAAGCCCACCAGCACAGTGAGTAGAGCAGGTTCACAACATCAGTCCACTGACTGCTGCTGTCACACTTCACTTGACTTGTATGGGTTTTTTTGGCTTGAAGCCTATTAACATTTTTTGAACGTGAAAGTGAGAACATTGTGCTGCGTTGCTAATAATCACTAATTTGTTCTTGTAGTCAAACTAAATATCATCCATTATGTTCTTCAGCTGGCATTTTTTTTTAAATCTGTGTGGGGTTGAACAGTAATGATGGTAGCTTGTAAAGGTCAGATTGTTACAGGGGTTCTTGATGCCAGGGGGCCATCTGTGCTCATCAGTACAGTAATTCTTCACTGTTGGATGTCAGGCGAGTATTAGACAATGGCAAAACAACACACCATGGAGCATGTCCAATACTCTCTTTTGCTTTTTCTCCTGATTTCTCTCTCTCTCTCTCTCTCTCTCTCTCTCTCTCTCTCTCTCTCATCTTTCTCATTCTTTCTTTCTTTCTTTCTTTCTTTCTTCTTTGTTTCTCTCTCTCTCTCTCTCTCTCTCTCTCTCTGTCTCTGTGCCTTGTCTTCAGGAGTCAAAGTTTGTGTAGAGAGATGGTGTGAGCGTCACGCCTCATTGGCTTGTCTAAACAAGGCGACGTTCCTCACTGATGGCACAGTTTGGATCGCGTTAATCAGTGTTTTCAGCCCCTCTGCACCATAAATGAAAACAAGGCTCACAGGCATTCTTTGAGGAAATCATTTTCCAATCACGGACTGGAAAATCGAGAGGAAAAAAAATTGTCCTGTCATCACAAAGTTGTAGAATTCTAATGCAGATTGATAGCGTGCAACTCTGACACAGCTCTAAACTGCGAGGAAACTTTGGTTCTGTCCATGACATCCAAGGCAAACTAGTAAACCACAGAGACACTGAAACTGCAATGATATTTTCTGAGCAGCTGAACTTAGATCATTTGGATTAGACTTTGGATTTCCAAAAGAGAGAAAGAGCACTTTTTCAACTGTTTCAGCAATTCAGTTAAACAAGCAGAGAAAATGAGCACTTTTGAGAATTTGGAGACAGTGAAAATATCAGTTATTATTATGTAAAGTGTGAATTTCTCACTGTACTCCATCCCTTACGATATGCAGAATAATGAACTGTACTGTGAATACAACTGCAGGAGCTGAAATGATTGGCTGATTTTGTCTATTTAACAGAACATTATAGGAAATCCGTTTTGCTGGGTTTGTCATGCATTATCATTAGCTGTGATTGAGGAGAGAAGAAAACTGATTTCAGGTTTTTATTGTCTTGTGGGAAAGTGAGAGACAGAGAGCTGTCCCCATAGGTGGCCTCAGCGAGCCCAAGGCTGCTAGCTCTCCCCTCTAGCTCTCTGTGGCCAAGGGTGTATCAGCTACAGGAATTACACAGATACAGGTTTGAGGAAGACACTTTCAGTTTTGCCAAGAAAAATAAAATATAAGAGGAATGTGACCTAAATATCTGTACAAATCTCTTTAGGTTTTTCCATACCAGTGAAGTGACAGGTTTTAAAAGGTTTTTGCATGGTTAGAGAGGGCGTGTTAGCTCATTTTGAGAGAAAGAATATGGCTAGTGAGGAAATGACTTAGATTGCTTTTAAAGTAACGACAATCACAAAAAAGATTTGTGATAAAAAAATTCTACCCCCAGTGTAGTACTCTGAACTAGCGCCACCCTGTTACCATAAAGCGTTGGTACTGCTTTGGGTTTAATGTCGTAGAAATTCCATTCCAATCCAGCGGCAGCATTTGAGCTTTGATAGCATTCATCAGGAAATATAAGCAAAGATGAGGGACGACAGAGGAGAGATAGAGTGAGGATAGAACAAAGAAGGAGGAAAGGGACAGAATGTGAAACACAACACATGGGGGGAAAAAAAGGGGGGGGGGGGGGTTGAGATGGAAACATGCAGTCTGGGCCAAGTGGTCGGGGCTGATCGAGGAGGGTGGGGGGGGCAGCTGAAGTGGTGGTTTCCCCTGATGGTGCTCGGCTAGATTAGCATCATGGCCGTGCCTCATAGGCTCTGACATGAGAACGCTTATGAAACTGAAACATGAACGAGGCATGGCCTCTGAACGGCACGGGAGGGCCTGAAAAAAAAACCCCACTGCGGCCTTCAGCAGACAGGCAGTGAGGAGAACCGGGACGGTGGGCTGGGCTGGGCCAGGCCCAAACCTGCTTCGACCAGAGGCATGGAGCTGTGGAGTCACAAGGACGTCCACACAGTCGTATGTCCATATGTCATTCCTGACAGCCTGAGCGATGACAGCATTCGGCTGTAGTTCTATACACAAGGTGTCCCTGACAGTTCTAAGACAGTACTAAAACAGTGCTAAAACAGTGCTAAGACAGCACTAAGACAGTCAGCGGTGGCTGGGTGCTGAACACAGACATAATATCATCATGATTAAGCATATCAGTTCTCCATTTAAAACTGCACAGGAAATGAACCCCACTGGCTATGAATGGGGGGTGCTTTTTTCCTTAGCTTGTGGATGAAGATTCAGTGGAATGCAGACATCCCTATTTAATGAAAATTTTCTCTAAAGATTGACAGAGCACAGTGCAGTTTGTTAAATAATATCATAGTGTTGTGGATATGAAATGTTGTTGTTGTTGACAGACTGTTTCAGGAAGTACTTTTACATGTTACTGTGTGTGCTTATTTCTGTGTGCGTGCGTGCGTGTGTGTGTGGGTGCGTGTTTCTAAAGATGAATGTAATGTGAAGCGTATACAGTGTGTATGGTGGGTGTTACGCTGGGTGTGAAAAGAATCTCCAGTGTCAGATATCGTGCTGGCTCCAAAGTGTAACACACTCCAGATACCAGGCTTTGGAAACGTGTAAAAGTTAATTTGATTTGTTTCCCCCTTCTAATCATGGATAATGTCTTTTCAGTATCCTTTGGAAAAACTGAACCTGAGTATTTTGTAACCAAAAAGAAATTTGAGGGTTTGATTTTGTTAGACCTGCCAACTCGTTCTAGCAATAACAACTGAACGTAGACCAAACACAAAGTATGAAGCACAACTCAGAGTATACCATTAGCTTCTCCTGGCCAACCTTATCAGGATTATGTAAGATTTAGTATAAAGCATGAAAAGAAAAACTGTCATGTCTTTTTTTTTCCTCTTAATGATTTACATCTGAGGCCCAGTGGCGATGCAAGGCCAAGCTGCATTTGAACAGTTAATGTACACTGGAGTCAGGGTGGCCTAGGAAGCTCTGTGAGCCACACAAGTGAGTGTTTGTTTGCTTGTAGTCAAAGATTTAAAGAGGGGATGCTTTCTGAATCATTAAACACAAAATACCTTGAAAAGACACACAGATACACACACACACAATCTTGCAGCTGGTCAAAAATGACAATATCCGTGCTGATATTTTCGAATACAATCCAGTCAACTGAGAGAGAGAGAGAGAGTGAGAGGGAGAGAGCGAGAGAGAGAAAGAGAGAGAGAGAGAGAGAGAGTGAGAATAGAGATAGAGATAGAGATAGAGACAGAGGTAGAGATAGAGATAGAGGGAGAAGAAGAAATTCATTTATATCGTCATTTAAAGAGATCATTTTAGACAGGATTGAATGCTAGTCTCCTTCAAAAAGTCAGATTCCACAAAATCCTCAATGTTATGTGCCCGTCCAGTAGAGTCTGTTAAAAGCATCTTTAAATACTGTTGTCAGATACCAACACAAGGCCAATGATTTGAACTGACTCCAATTAGTAATGTTGCTGCTACTATAACACAGACAAATCAATTATAAATGAACATGATTCGTGGCTGAGATTTCCTGTCTGAGAACCCTGTTCCACATATGCAAGCTAAGCTAGCTGCCTCACACTGTTGAGAGCAAACAGTGAGAGAGACATTCATTACTGAGCGCACATTTTTTAATTATCAAACCATATTACAAGGCCTGATTCTATTTAACGAAAAACAGGATAGCTCTATGTAGTTCCCTTTGTGAACTCAAGTAAAAGTGACATGACTGTGTGTAGCACAGCCAAAGGAAAACTTCACTACCTCTGTAGTTAGCAAATCCAATAAGTTCTCATTGAAAGCATGTGCAGCCTATGGTGATAATTTTAGCTGTCTGCAAAACACAGCAGGCCATTTTATGCATAAACGATGATAAATGCTTTGATAATAGAAATTGTTAAATGCCTCAGCTGTAATAAGACCTCGGAAGAACAAAGTCACATGACAACAAACGACATGAAAAATGAAACATTTAAGCTGCATCTCAAAAAAAAAAAGGTGTAGCTAAATATATATGTTAGCTGTCACCACTGACATTTTTCGCAATATTACTGAATATTACACTCTGAAAGAGTGGGAGAACAAATATAGTTTTTGAGTTCATGGCATTCACTCCCTGGTGTGAAACAATAAAACCATGGCCATGCTCACACGCTCACCAGGACACAGTCTATGGAATGGAAACCAAGCAACCAAGACAAATCACTGGTGTACAGTGTAATTCAATACGCAGCATTTTCAATGTCTTAAACAGCTTGTACAGCACTGCCTTCTTTTCCACATCAAACAGGTGATTGCACCCCCTGGCTCTCTTCCAAAACAATTAACAAAGCCTAGTCAAACCTCTGTGCACGCCATGGTACGGTTTAGGTCTACGAGCTATCTCGCAACATCAGTGTAGTGTTTCCTTATCGTAGCTATCTTATCTAAAAACCAGTTTTCAATGCATTAAAAAAAGAAAAAAAAAACAGCTATGCTGCGGGGACAGCATTCTAGAACCCGTTACCTTGGTCACCATTGCTTGTGACCTAAACAAACTGATTTTATTGTACTTACGATCAATATGCTGCATCGCAGCTGGTCAAATGCACATTCAGCCCATCTCTCCACGTATGGTGAATATTTTTCAGATTTACAGAGTATACAATACTGTAATAAAATAGACATGTATCCTCTTACTATCTAACAATGGTTACTGATTTACGAGGCCACGCATAGAAAGTGTTCAGTTCTGTAAATCTAATCAAATCACTGAAAACTACAAGCACAAGTCTTGCTTTGGTTTTCTGTTTTTTGTTTGCATTGTTTTATTTACCATTTTTGAGAACTGTTCGCCTTCTATTTGTCTTTATTGTTGAACAAACTCTAAATTCCAACGTTGAAATTGTGCCAAATTAGAATGAAAGAACTCTGCATGTATGCATATCATAAATTAGATATATTTAAATGAAAAGTCTTTCCAAATCACCTTGATGTGGTTGGACTCTGGTGACGTTGGCACCAAATGGAAATGCCAGGCTATATGATGTGTTTACTACTTTTTCTGAGGCCTTAATAGAGTCTACATTTACCACAAAACTGTAGCCAGACTCAGCACCAAAACAGGATTATGAAATTAGGCTGAATTGTTCTCTCATTTTTTTAAGGGCCTTTTGAAAGGGAATGCACAGTCACATGTCTCAAATGGTATAAGATGGCCTTATACAAAAAGTTGTATAAAATGTTTAGAAAAAGTCCAGTTCTAAGGTCAAAGGCCACTGAGCAAGATCATGTAGATTGTCTAGTCTACAGCTAGAGGCCTCACCCATGTTTTTACTGGTCATGGCCAAGAGCTTTAGTTTGAATGGGAATGTTGATCAATGTGGATGATTAATCTCAAGATCATGTCAGTGCTATGTAACACTATCTGACAGAATGAGTGGCCATGAATGTGAATACATCTTAATCCTTAATCTCAACATTTGTTTGGATAATCTCAAGGATGGAACCAATGGAAACGCAATCACGCTGATCGATCTTCCTTCGGGCTCGTAATAACCACTACCATTTCCATTATAGTTCTTTGGTCAAAAACCTTGATTATAGTTTTTTCTCTATCTATCATGCAAAAAGCTTGTTTTCTGTGGTGATCTAAACGCGCACTAGGGAGCACTCTGATCTGTCACACCATGGGAGTGGTTATATTGACACTGAATCCTCGTATTGTCAGCCCACAGGGGTCATCCATCGAAATACTCACTGGCTCTCAAACGGTAAGCAACAAAAACACCTTGATAAAGAAGAGTCCAATGAAATAAGATCAGAAACTATGTGCTACAATTGGCCCTGAGGTCAAAAAGATATAACCTCTCCTTGAAAGCTCACAATGTTAATATGTAACAGTTGGTACCATTAGTAGTTGGAAAATACAACCTTAGAATGTGGTTGTTAACATGTAAAATAGGTAGCTGACCTCAGATTATGTCAAGTAAAAAACGGTATCTCCATTCTCTACAGGAAAAGAAAAAAAATTTCAGGCCGTGAACCTTTAGCTTTTTTTTTTCATTCCTGACAGAATCAACTGGTTCATCGGGAATGTGCGTTTTATGACAATTGCCTCTCTATTATGACATCAAAACTTCCCATTAACCGTCTCAAAATACTCCCTCAGCTGAAATGGCACTTTACTCATATCACTTTTTCCCTTTCCTTGGTCCCTGTTTTCACAGATTTTGATTATCATTTACAATTTCAGCTGCTGGCACTCCAAACATTTTTCACCTGCTGCTACAGGCAAGGCTTTCTTTGCTGCACAATAGTAGGGAGTTATTCACAATATCTTGCCCATATTTTGTTGATTAGTTGCTTCAAACTGTGGATATCATCAGGTGTCATCATGAGGTGTGGAGAACAGTGACCAGTTTGAGAGTTTGCCCCCCCATCCCCCCATGCCCCGTTCCGCCTCTTGATACGTAAGGCCTGCCAGTGTAATAAGGAACAGATAAAGGCATATGGAGAATAAAATCCAATAAATTATCTTAATTTCTTTTTTCTTTTTTAAGTTTCACATACCATTTTCTCTTAAGTTAAACAGAAAACATGAATATGAATGATATTTATTCCATTATTAATTTCATCCCAATTTGGAATACAGCATCACCCATAATCTCTGGTGACCTCCCTTGCTTGACACCAGCTGAAGTGAATGGGCATAGTGATATCTGTGGGTTTGAGGCTGTGGGACAGTCTTGTAACATTGGAAGTACTTGAGCCTCCTGTCTCCCTTCCAGAGTCAGGGTTTCTAACATAAAATAAAGTGCCAGCATTACCGGAAACTTTAAGATCATTAACCAGTAGTTCAGAATCCTGAGGCACCAAACAAAAAAACCCCAAACAAATGAAAAAACTGAGGGAAAGTAAATCTTCAGACCTGTCTGCAAAGGCAACAGTGTCTGTCAGTAGCCAGTGTGGCGTTGGACAACCGACCCAGATCACAGGTGGCTTCAAAGTCCCGTAAGCACGTGTCCTGCATTTATCAGAAAGAGCTACGACTGGGCATGTTACAGCAGAATGCCAGAAAGCCACGCTAACCCCAGAGCTAACCTGCTGCTTACGGAAACGTACTGCTGAAACTAAGCAGCACTCATAACTCATACATAGTTGTACATGTTGTATATACAGTGGTTTTCTTACTTCTGCTTTTTTTTTCATGTCATCGTAGGGCATATCACATACAAATGCATCACATTTCCTGTTGGCTGTCGCTGTTTGCAGTATGTTGTTACATTAAACACAGGGTCATTTTCTGCACCACCTCAATGGAAAAGTCCCACTGGCCAAACTGTAATCTTCTGTTTCCACTGCCCTAAATGTGACTGTGTGTGTGTGTTAACACAACAAGTTAAAGCGAGCATCCATACAACAGGCTTACAAACCCGAGTTAACCTCTTTCACAGGGTAGGCACAGGTCTGGCAGATAGATAATAGTCTCTCTTTCTCGTGAATTCTGAAGAAGGACTCATTTTGGACAAAAGAAGAGATGTTAGAGAGACAAGCTAATGGAAAATGTCCAGGTACTTGATACAGGCTCTGACAGAGTCCTCTGAGGAGTTTAAGATTGAGTGGAGTGAAAAACGGGGAGATAGTTTTTCACAAATGTTTGTTATGGACACAAAGAGTAACCTGACAGCCTAATTCCGACATATTTTCACAGGACAAGAAGATTTAAAAGATTGAATGATGAGTTATTCCTGTCCAGGGTTAGAATTTCTCAGCTTTGCTGTCACTGACCTTTGGGATCATTCTGAGATGGGGTCTGCTCCCATTGTTTCTACTGACAGTGAAAGAAACCCATACATGTCAATACGTTCCCTTACAGAGGAAGAGTCTACTATTTCCACCTGCTGAACAAACGACAGTGAGTTATCTTTCACACTGTACATTATCTCTGTCTCCTATCTTTCTCATTATGCGGCTTCCATATTCAGTGAATATATTTCAATAAATCAGCAATACTGACCATTGCATTGTACCATTCTAGGGCTTCCTCATACATTTCCGTTTCCTCATACATGAGTGACCTTCCTGTTGGATAGCTGTGAAGTTCAATAGAAAGGAAAAATTTCTACCCTTTTTGTGATAACTCAGGGTTTTGTTGTCTATTTTGTGCTAAGCCCAGGTTGGACAGGCCAGACAACATACTGTTACAATAAGGTTAGGTACACCTGGTGACCATGTAATAGAGGGTTAGAGAGTCCAGTAGAGGACAACAAAGTCACCTTAGGATTAAGACACACGCACACAGACACACACACACCCTTAGGGGAGGTTTGAGAGCTCTTTTCACAGTAATGATAGAAGTGGGCAGGCTTAGTCGGTCTACTGACTGTTACAGGATCAGTATGTGTACAGTCCCACACAGGTGAGCTCCCCCCGAGAGTTCGCTGACATATCAGACCAGAGCCCAGACGGACACAGAGCAGGTAAAGCACCTTCTCTCCTCTTCTCCTCAGTTCTAGTAATGGACATTTTTTTTTAACACTATACTTAAGTCTGTTTAAGTACCTCAAAAAGTTTAAATGTAACAAATCTGTAAGGAGGCTAAACTGGAATACATCATTTTCTTTTTCTTTTTTTTTTTTGTTTAAGCGTGGAGTTGGATAGCTTGGATAAAATGTGTTAGGTGTGGCTAGGAACTGAGGGGTGGCACAGGTTTCCTGCCGTTGTCAGAGAGCTATCGGGTGTGGGGCGTGTGAGCTGAGATAAGTGGCAGGCTGTGGTGTGGGGGTGAAAGCAGAGGAAGGGCTGCATCCTACAGATGGTGATATATGATCTCCAGCAGAGAGACATTGCCTTATGCCATTGACTTGGTCTCTCGCTGACAAGACAGAAAATTTGAGACACAACGTACTGTAATCTGAGGCACATAATCATAATCACATGGATGGTCAAACTTGATTTGTTCATAACAGACTGTTGCTATGGATACCAGTTAAGCATTACGCTTAAAAATATGTTTTGTTTTGTTTTGTTTTGTTTTGGTTTTTTTTGGGGGGGGGGGGGGGGTCCAAAAATCATGTGACGATACATCGGTAGCAATGAATTTCTGAGGTCATGGATGAAATCATCAGCCATTCTGAATTATCCCTGAAAGGCTGATTTGCAGAAACAAACAAACAAACAAAAAGAAAGCAGTTTCTTAAGTCCGGAGTAGATTCTTTACAGGCATGACATGCTATGCTTGAAGCATGACCTTGTCAATGTACTGTACTACTCATGGAAACCCCCCCCCCCCCCAATAAATCAAGTTTGAAATGGTACAAAAAACACAGACTGTGTGTAGAAGCATTGTTAAAAAAAATTGTGATATGGTCTAGATAACGTCTAGATTTGGAGCCTGATCTGCTGACAAAGCAGAGAATGCACCGTTTCATAACCATTCCCTGGTTGATTTGTGTCTATTGATCTTTCAAACACCACGGTGGTCGAGTACGCGGGCCAGGGAGAGGGAGGACCTCTGTTAAAGGACACGGAACAATACAGTTGGGAACTGGAAGTGATGCTGGGACACATCACTGTTCCTCAGTTTTACCAGCTCACATTAACCCATTCAGTCTTACTCATGCTCTCGAAAACATGGGACTGGGAGGCTTGACTGAAACAATGTTGAAGACATCAGGAACTTCCTCGCAATAACACAGCCCCGCCAATGAGGTTGTTCTACCCACAATGATTTTATCAAAGCAAACAGCTTGGCTTACACTCTCGCACAGTAAACTTAGACACTTGCTTTTGTAAGGATGGAAAACAGGCCATTGTCAAACAGCCTCAGACCAACCACTTATGACTGTAATAGAGTCATTAGCGTATGATAAGAATCGTAACATATTTTATTTTTCCTTGGACGCTGAACATGATGTCTGCCACATACCCTCGCAAATGTGTGGGCTGGAAGTCCCAGTGAAGGGTGCTGATAAGTAATAAAGCAGCAGATTTAATCGGAGGGAGACTTCTATGAACATTTTAGATTTTTATGCCAAAACATTCATGGTGTTTCCTCACAGTAAAACCTGTATTTTCCATTTGGGGAGAGGTTTGTAGGAGGTAGAAGGGTTGGGGGGGAGGGGGCAGATTGTGTGAGATTCCATGTTCTGAGTCTCCATTAGCACTTCACAGAGTTAGTGAAATTTTAATCTAATGGAGGCCTTTTTTATTCGTGATCACAGACAAGCTGAAAGTCACTAAAGGTGAAAATGGACCTGAGGGCAAGACATGAGCTTGTTTAACACACAAACTGCTGCGTGCCAGTGAACCCTGGAGAGACGAGAGAATGTTGTTTGCTCTAAGTGGGTCTGTAATTGACTTGTAAGAGCCCGAAGGCCTACAGAGAAACATAGTCCTCCTTTGGTCTGTTTGAGTTCATTCATAGTGAAGTCCAGAATGGTGCCATATGCCCACTGACAACCAGAGCTGACATCACAGTCCTTTGTTAAACCACAGTCTGCTTTGAGTCTATGTGTGATGCAGTAGTTCCAAAAATGTCACCATTAGACAGTCAGACAGAGAGAGAGAGAGAGAGAGAGAGAGAGAGAGAGGGAGAGGGAGAAAGAGAGAGAGAGAGAGGGAGAGAGAGGGACTGACATTTTTATCCTGGGTTCAAAAGAGGTTGTGTATTTATAAAGTGGATGCAGTAATGCTTTAAGCTCTAGAATAAAGGAGACAATGAGCAGAGGGAATGGGTAAATGTGGACTTGTGTGCATGCATACCTATGCATGCGTGTGTGTGTACTGTGTGCGTTGCGTGTGTGTGTACCGTGTGTCCATCCATGCCGAGGAGTGTGTCTCTGTTGAGTCTCAGACTCGCGTGTTGTTTTGTATACAGTGAAAGTCACTCTAAGACGTCTAAACCAACATTGCCTTTGTTGTGATGCGGGAAACACTACTGCAATGTACAGTGCCTGCTAGAGGGTCATCTCAACCAAATTATAAATTATTGGAGACGAGGTATCTTTCACAGCGTTACCACAGAGTCGAGTTTTGCGAGAGGCGAACAGGAGAAGTACTGACATTTCGAAGAAAGATGGGGAAGCAGTCCCCTACACTCCCTGACAACTTGTTCTTGCTGTTTTTCACTGCCATTTCCCCTTCTAGAGAAGTCAAAGTCAAAGTCAAATTACAGTACTCATTATTCAGTTCATTAATTACCGACCACCGAGTTATACACAGCAATACTCTCCTGAAACGCTGATTTAAAACTGATTAGGTACTTATTGCAAAGTCTTGCAGACATGGAAATTAAAAATTGTTTGGTATAAACTGTGCCCTCTTGTGTTCTGTGACGTTTGGAATATTACAGAAATTCATTTGTTCGACTTCTAAACTCTGAATAGATGCAAATATCTTTTGCGCGCAGTTACAGGTCAAGTGTAAGACAAAGGGACGTATATGGGCAAAGGGTATTCAGGCTTATTAATGGAAATGAGGAGTGAAACCAAAGGAATCTACAATTGACTGGCAATCACCAATTTAACAAAAAAAAAAATCATAGTACTTTATAATTCTAAAAAGACGTCGAAGAGTTTAAAAATAATGACCAAATTGATTTAAGGAAAACTGTGTGGCAAACTCGTATGTACAAAGAACGAAGCCGGAATGGAGTTCAAGGCCTGAATCGGACTGTGAGCATTTGATAGAATAAGTATAATCACATGGTTCTTCCTGAGGTAACTCAATTACCGTTTAATGCGTGTTAAGGCCTGAATCTACAGGGGGTGAACATGTCCGAGATGCCTGATGAGGTTCTTGTATAGACTATTTCCTAACAGATTGTCCATATGGGACAACCCAGTGGCGAATTTCCGGTGGATGCCGTGAATCTTCATTAAGTGATATTAGTCTTGACCATGCAAGGATGAGAAACATAATCAGGAATGTAAATGATACAAGGATATTGCAGTGACCTCTGCTATGGCCCGGTGCAAGGAACACTGGACTGTGTGTTCGGCAGTTAAACAGTCAACACTGTGGGCATGAAGTACATTCGAGTTTACCAATGTTTAAATCATGTGAAGTTTATTAAATCAGTTTGCTTGCTGTACTTTATAACAGTGACTATAGATAAAGAAAATATGTGTTCTCTTAAATCTACTCTACGAATTCATAACTGTAAATCTGTAACTCAAGAGAAGAAAGGTCATAAAACAATATTATACATTATTACTTTAAGTACTGGACTGTCGTATTCATATTTTCAGTGTGTTTATTATTTGTGTACTTATAAAAGATATGATGTTGATAAACAACGTTCCCACTGTAATTTCTTGGTTTAAACTATGGACTTTTTTATGTGACCATTTTATGCCATCATTTTATCAGAACATAATTTCATGACATAACAGGATGATACTTTGACACACAGTGATGTCTCTCTCTCTCTCCCTCTTTCTCTCTCCTTCTGGAAATGGAGTAATGTTATCTATGAAACAAAGTGATCTCAAACTGAATCACAGGGCTATCACTCCTGCTCATATACAGGACGACATGCGGTATGTGGAAGGGAGGGGCACACTGAATAATACTAGAATAATACCCATTTTTCTATGATCTCAGAGACTCTGCACTCTCCTCTCTGGCAAACTGAGGTTATGACTGTGGCCAGGAGGAAGCAGGGTCTAGTTCACCCAGTCAGATAGCAATGACTCAAGCCCATTATGTTTGGGTGGGGGAGCACTTTTTTGCACACAGACCACACTCTCCGTGGTTTGGCCATGAGCGGTCCTGTCCTCTGCCCGTGATCATGAGCTGAGATCCGTCCAGTTTCCACTCTCTCCCTGACCACTATCCCCCTCCCCACTGCTCCCCTACCCCAGCCCCAACTACTGCAGCTCACCAGAACTTCCTCCACTGGTTCTCCACCCAAAGAGAGAGAGAGAGAGAGAGAGAGAGATGTCCTACCGATCAGCATTATAGACCACTGCCTTGGACTCGCTCAAGACTTAGCACCTCGACATCTCAGCCATTAAGATGATTTATCGACATGCAGAAGGGTCCAGTATTGAGAGCAGTAGCCCAGTAGATAGGGAAGAAGAAGGAGAAGAAGTTTAACTTTAAGAAGTGCACAGTTTAGTTTTATTCAGCATTATCCTGTATGTAGTCCTTCCAATTTAGTGCATAGTTAGTCTGCTCCTAATTGTGGCCCCTTGGGCATGATAAAGATACAGTGTAAGGGACAGTGTTTAGGGACACGGGAGTGACAAACAGACAGGAGATACAAGTGAGTTTGGGTTGGGGGTGTTTAAGATTTCCCAGAAAACAGTCAACATATGATATGTCAAAGGCTGCTATCAGATAGACAGAAATGGAGGCACAACAATGGCAAGGTGCAATAAGATTTGTATATCTGAGCAACAGATGTATAAAGATAATCTATACCGACATGGCGCGAAGAGGGAGACATGAAAAAAAAATTATTGCCAATGGAAAACATTTCCAGAGAAATCTCAAAAATAGATGTGGGAACTGAGCGTAAAGTACCAGTAAACCAAATGACAGACAAAAATATAACAAAAACACGTGAATGAAATTATGACAAAACCCGCTATGGAAAAAAACACACGCTTTTTTTCTTTTCTTTTCTTTTCTCTGTCTCTCATCCATTCGTCTTGCCTCAAAGTTTTCTTGGACAAACAAATACTGTCAATTTGCAGAAGATGTTACAGAGCAAGGGGAGAGACCGAGCATAGAGGTTGGAGATTTCCAGTGATCAGCCAGTACATTTTGATACACAGCAGACGTTTTCACTTAATTATTTCCTCCATTGGTAAAATCAGGAAAGGCAGGCGGAAAGAAGGCAAGCCAGGCCTGGGTGAGAGTGAGGCCATGTGCTTCATTCACAACAACATGCTCAGGGAAACATGAATGCATCAGACAGAGGTGGAATGGGGGAAAAATTGCCGGCAATCACACAGAAAGCGGTCACTTATCCAAAACTCCTGACAGACAACAGCAATTGAAAGGGAGTGGCAACGGAAAAGAAATACTTTATCTGTGCTTGACATTAAAACAAATCTGGATATGTTTCCACTTGTTTACTTTCGGCTGTATTTTCCACCCCCGATTCCCTAAATCCAGATGAGAATATCCCTTCAGGTACAAGAAAGTGACAGGCAGAAATCAGGGGTTCTGGTAAAGCAAAATTTGTACATGAATCAGAAGTGCGTCAAGTGTAATTGTAAACATCCGTTCTCGACTCATTCAACGTCAAACACCGCGCTCCTCATTGCTGGGTGTGGCATGTAAAAAGTAGCCAAATGCACCTATACTGCAGAGCAAAATGGAAAGAAGGTAAAATATGTGGAGATGGAGAGAGGAAGATGGGTGTGTGTGTGAGTGTGTGTGTGTGTGTGTGTGTGTGTGTGTGTGTGTGTGTGTGTGTCTGTGTGTGTGTTATCTGATAGAGAGCATCTCTGCTTTAGTCATAGTGAACCTATTCACCTCGTGTGTCAAACTCTGACCAAATGAGATCTTTCCATTCAAACATCTTTACTTATTTAAAGCCCCCTTCATTAGATGTAATACCATGAAATTGTAGAAAAATACTAGTTGAAAACAGAATTGGAGGTGGAGCACAGGGCACACAGTTGACTAAGTGAATGTCAGAACTGAACAAAGAAACGAGGACCAACGTACAACACGTATCATCAGAACTGATGTTTTTCTTTCTTAACGTGTTACTCTGTAATTTGAGTGCCTAAAACCATAACTTTCACTTTGCAAAATGAAACCTCTTGAACTCAAGAGGTTTTAATAGCTACAGAATTTACAAGACAGATATTGGGGGGAAAAATTACTAAAAGAAAATCAGTCAGTATCATTACATTTAGAGGAGAACATGTAATTGCACCAGATGGCGCAGCTTACGCAGTTATTCATAACTTTACCATATGTGTATGTGAAAGTATAGATTTCGGGTTTTTTTGGAAGGAAGTTGTTTAATGCGTGCAGAGAAGGCTACATCATAAAGACTACTCAATACTGATTTACTCCAATGCATCTGGGTCTGCTTGGTCAGCATTTATGTCCTGTCATAAGTCCAGGTGACCCAGGCTAAGTCCTAGACTGCTAGCACTGAAAAGTGACCGCTTGAAAGAAAGGACTATTCTTAGCTCATACTTAGCCTCCCACCACGAACCTACCACTGACAGACATCTCATTTGTCCCCGATGCCAACGCTTGGTCACTGACAGACATCTCAGTTCTCCCTGGAGCCAATGCTCTGCTTCTGACATGTCTTTATACCTTTGACCTTTGCTCTTTCTTCACCAGAGCCTACTGTTGGGTCACACTAACATTTGGGGTGGAATATTTCCCAGTCACAGGCGAGCCAAGCTGCATTTCTGTGGCCCGTATATGCCTGTTTCCAGTTGTTGTGGTGTGAAATCATGAAAATGGAATGATAAAACCACTGACCTCAACCCAATACACACCATCACCCACACTCTTACAGACACATAGGCTTTTCCAAGCATGAATGTCCCAGAACAGCCATGACAAACCATTGCTGTTTACAGAGAGCTGTTTGAATGTTGATGTTGACTTACTTAGGCACGAGACAAGTTTCGCTCATAAACCATTGTCGGGGACGCAAAGGGGGAGGGATCTAATTTGGAATGTGTGCATCCATGTAAACAAACAAATAAGGGCATATTTTTAAGGTGAGTGGTGTAAAGGATGTGGTCTCTACTGGTTTGGAAGGAAACCAGTGGACTTCCTCTTGGTCTTTGGTACCAGTCCTGGCATGAGGTACAAAGCCTTTTGTCTGTTCTGAAGCAAGCACCACAGTCTTTCGTAACAAACCGTGATTACATCCATGAAACATGGATCTCCCTCTCAGGACAAAGAGGAGAATCCAAAACTGACACGTAACTTCTCGCCTTGCTCCATAACAATTCCCATCAACAGTAAGGCTGTGGGACAGATGTAACAGCATGAAGTAATAACAGTGTTTACAGAGGATGACTGTGAGCTGATTAACCTCTTCAACACAAATTCCAAATTCAGTGTCCATGATTTGTTATTTGAATCATAAAACTGTAGAAAATTAGAAGATTAGTGTGTGTGTGTGAGTGTGTGTGTGTGTGTGTGTGTGTGTGTGTGTGTGTGTGTGTGTGCACGTGCGTGCATGTGTGCGTGCGTGCGTGCGTGTTTGTGTTTGTGTCTGTTGGGTGTGTAGAGGTTACTAACAGGTCAGTTTCACTGGACTTCAAACACAAATGCTGTCATTGACATGACTCAGTCAGACATCCTTTAGGAATGCTCATGTTAACTGACTGACAACATACTTGAATATAACGACAGACAGAAGATTGAAGATAAAAGAAAACTAGATTTGTCACAAGTAATAATGGCATTCAGCCAAGGAAAATCCTTTGTGTTCTCCTGGAAGCTGTGGTTTTTGTTCACAAGGCATCTACGGAAACTTTCTCAAATGAATGTGCCTCTCTTATTTTACAGATCTGACACAATGAGCTCAAGCACCACACAGTACTCCTCTGTGAAGCACTGCAATGACACGCTCACTGTTAAAACCGACGATGGGAGCTATTTCAAAAAGCGTCGCTATGTGCGGAAGGACGGGTCCTGCAACGCGGTCTTCCGGCACGTTCCAGAGGAGTGGTTACTCTACGTGACGGACATCTTCACGACACTGGTGGAGATCAAGTGGCGGGTGATGTTCCTGACCTTTGCCCTTTCTTATATACTTTCCTGGCTCTTCTTTGGCATCTTGTTCTGGATTATTGCATTGGTCCATGGCGACATGAGAGACCACACCATTGAGCCCTGCGTCTATGAGGTGCGAAGCTTCACTGCTGCATTCCTGTTTTCCTTGGAAACCCAGACGACGATTGGATATGGTTCTCGAGGCATGAGTGAGAACTGCATGGTGGCCATCGTTGTTGTAACCATCCAGGATGTCATCAGCGTCTTCATTGACACCTCAATCATTGGCGTTGTGATGGCCAAGATGGCGTCTGCTCGGAAGAGAGCACAGACCGTCGGGTTCAGCAACTGTGCTGTGATCAACCTGCGGGACGGCCACATGTGTCTTTCGTGGCGGGTAGGCGATTTCCGTCGAAACCACATGGTGGAGGGAACAGCACAAGCCAAGCTGATCTGCCACACCACTCACGCCACCGGTAAAGTTGACATGTCCTACCAAACCCTGGAGCTCCAGGAGAGCAATATTATCTTGGCGACACCAACCACTATCGTCCACAGGATTGGGCCAAGCAGCCCGTTTTACAGGATGAGCCTGCAGGACCTGAAGAAAGAGAACTTTGAGTTGGTGGTGTCGTTCTCCTACACTGACAACGCCACTGGCATAATGCATCAGACCCGTACCTCATACATACCAAATGAGATCCTTTGGGGTCAAGTCTTCCAGGAGGTGCTTAGAATGACCCGCAGACACTACAGAGTGGACTACAGGTTGTTTAACCTCACTGCCAAGGTCCGATGTCCAGAGGTAAGCGCAGAGGAGTATGACTTAAAGGAGCATTCCTCCAGACCCAGGGATAAGCTACAACAAACCAGTTCCCTTGCAGCGCCCACTCAATTTGTAAAGGACGTTAATCCTGAGGTAGACACAGCTTCCACCACTGAAGATGTTCAGGTGGAAAAGATATCACACAGCGCCTTTCGAGCAGAGTGACAAGAGAACAAAAGCCTGTATCTTGGAATAAACAAAAGCCTAAGTATGAGAATACCTTCAAACATCTACAGCAGGAAAAACATCAGACAACATCAGTATAACACTAATTTGCCCTGTAATCTTCCTTTCGCCTCATGGACAAATTTAACACCCTGGTGGCATTATCAGCTGTGAAAGGCTGGTTGGAGGGTGCTTCAACCAATCAAAGTGAGCCATATGAAGTACTCTGATGACAACAGGGGGGACTTTAAATGTCTGTTGCAAAACACAGTCTCATTATTTCGTCATTCATGATGTAATGTAAATTGGCTCTGTGTAGTGGCTAAATGTTTCATAAGTCATCTAACTGACATAGATGAGGAAAACACCAAACGAAACACAGACAAAACACAAACTGTATAGCAAACAGTCTACCTTTGTTTCTCTTTTAAAAGGAGTTTCTCTTTGGTTTATGGTTATGTATGCAAACAATCACTGTTTGTCTTTCATTCGTGCTTACTGTATTCTAAGGGCAATGTGTGTTAAGAGTTACTTACCTCTATGAGCATTAAAAATCCTTTTTTCCCCACAACTTTGTTTTGCCCCTCTGTGTATTTTGTGTTTCAAAAAGTGGACTTTGGACAGGCTATTATGTTATAATAAACACATGACTATCTCAATTGTATTATATCAACATCATTTGGTACATGAACAACAAATGTCATGCATTTTTTGATAGGCGCCACCACTATCTGTTCAAAATGGATACAAAGTTACAAAGTTCACAATAGATGGGAGGTTAAAATTGAGCAAGTGCTTGGTAACACACGAGTGTGTACAATTCAAGTACAAGACAATAAGTTTCACAATGGATTATATGACTTTCTTTTACTGGTGCACAGCCTAACCACAACCTATTAATATCCTCAACATGCACGTGCACACACACTCACACACACGCACGCACACACACACACACAAACACAGACCCATAGACTACACAGACACCAAAAAACACAGACACTCAGCCCACACACACATGTATGCACACACACACACACACACACACACACAGTACCTTTGTCTTTGGAATCTGTGACATTTCTGTTTCCTGTCTCAGTATACAGAACAGAGCAGAAACTTTGATGTCTATATTCTGTGACCCTTCTCACTGCTTTGATTTCTCTAGATGTTAAGGAGATATCCTTTATGAGGTTATGCCTTGTCAAACCTTAACATCAGAGGATCAGTGGATCTGTTCAAGACCTAATGACAGTGATGTTAACCTGACCAAGACAGTGCCAACTTTTTTTTCTTCACCAGTCTCTGGGGATGTGCAGTGCTTAACAGCTGGGTTAGCCCATAATACCACCTGTCCCTAAACGACTGCTCAATTTTTCAGTTCAGCAAAATCATCAACCCTCTACCCATGATAAACACATTGCCAATTAGCAGTTTTCAAGAGAACATATTGTTTTGGTGTAAGTAGCATCCGCAGTGGCGGGAAATATCTCTTTAAATACAGTCAGCATGGTTGAGCTGTGGTAAAGTGAGCTGCAAAATTGCAGTTTTGTGAATGGACTCTCCTCAATTGACCGTCATATGAAAGGCTTCCCGATTAAAAAAAAAAAAAAAAAAAAAAAAATCGGCCTCAAGCACTCCACCTTGTGGTCAGATGCGATGCCAGACGCGAAGAGCCTTAAATTGCACGGAAAGGTAAACACACTCTCAGCACAGACAGCCAACTCACGCACCATGTCGAAACTAAAAATAGTCGTAATTATTTATAGACAGAGCAAAGAAAGTAACTATAACGAGCACTTTGAAACAGCTCCATAAACAAAGCCCAACACGGCCCATTTCTTATCATTAGTAAGCAGTGTGACATTGCAACCCAGTGAAGCACGCAGCAGCCGGGAAGTCCAGAGAGCAGCCTCACACAGGTGAATGGCCTACTTCTGCAGAACTCAGCGAGACACAGTGCACCTTGCGGGCGACGCTACTCAACGCTGTACGCTGCTATATTAAAACATTTAAGCATGTTTTACATGAAAATGGTAAGAAAAAAGATATCAACCCATTTAAATCATACTTTCCTTAACTGCAAATGGTGAATCGAAAGATGACATACTCATAACATTTACAGAAGAAGTACACGGCACTTGATCTTAGTGTCAAAACGTGACGCTCCAATAGAACGTCAGGATAGATTACCTCAGGCATAGTAATAATCCGAAAAATCATGTGAAGATTCACTGTAAATCTGGCTTTACAAGCAAACAAACACCACTGTCCACTTTCCAAAAACACCGCTTGGAGTATGATATAAATATAAAACGAAATGGTTTTTCAGACTTCAAATATAACAAATACACTTAAACGGTGTGAGGCTGGTGTCTCTGTTCACCGTAAAGGAATGTTTACGACTAAACTACACAGCATATTTCCTTCAGCGTTCATTTTGGCACCAGAGGATGCTGCATTACAAGCCATGCCTTTTACGATCATGGCTTAAACACTCAAGACAGTTTTGTTTAATTCATTTATGTGTTTGTCAGCTTATGCTACGCTCTTTACTTTCGTTATGTGGCCCATAACAGGACGGACATCTGCTTTTGAAATAATTACACAATATTGTAATTACTCTCATGAGTGCACGTTGTTGTCAGTCATTTCCTCACCCGGTAAGTCTGAGGAAAATTTTGCCCGCCAGAATTACTGTTACAATCTCCTGTGTTTATTTCTGTTATTTAAAAAAAGGGAAAAAAAACACTTGATGTATCCAATTTTCCTGCAGCTGATGCAGTAGACCTCAAAAGAATTTAGTTGGGACAGACGCTGATATCTCTGCCTTCGTCACTGGATTGGCTGGTTGTAGAGAAGTGGGTGGAGAGCACCAGCGTACTATTTATATTGCTTTGAGAGCCCCGGCATTAAAACACATGAGCACGCGCACAATCTGTAGAACCTCTACACGTGGAGAGTCTGGCTTTGACAGTCACAAAGTAAGAACAGTTCGCAGGACTGATAAGACAGAGAAGCGAGAGTGGATGGCAGTGTAACTAGTGGGATATATGTCACGAGAAAAGTTTCCAACTCGACAGCAAATGATCGTCAGGTAAGCTTGCCATAATGTTTAAAGGGTCAGGAATAAGGAATGTAGGAAGAAAATGATCCAACATCATAGGCTAATGCTGAGTTGTCTATTGGTGATAAGATCGTAATGTTAAGCAGCCATTCGGGATTACTCCGTGTAACATTTACAGATGACACGGTTTGTAACTTTTTTTTTTTTTAAGAAAAAAGGGCGATCATACTCTTAGTTAGTAACGCGTCATCAGCACCTAGGGACGTGCGTCTCCCATGGTTTTATCCATAGATGATAGACTACAACAAGCTCTTTACTAACATTCAAGTTCTCCAACTCTTTAAGAGGACTGCAGAATAGAATAACTATACCAGCAAAGCTATAGGCAACTTCTCACCACTTTTAGAAACAGTTCCTATTTGCCCCGCACCTGTTCGCATTTGTCGTCAGCAAATGGCTTGAGCTTAGTTCGGAGATGTGATTGCTGTTTTTAATCGAGTTTAAACTGCTATTCACAATAGAACATACGGCAACTTATGGTTGTGCTTTAGTTCATGTGTTTCTCTGTTTCTCTTTAGAGGTATGTTTCCTGATTACTTATTCTTTATTGGTTTACAGCACTCTGGTAGTCAAGTTTTCCTTTGTGGTAATGCAGCCTTTTGCTCGCGGCGAAAAGTCCCGTTAGACGTTGTCCTGCTGGATTTTAATCGACCTGCGCTTTGATTGCTACCAAAAAGACTATAAATTAAGTCCACATCCTACTCGATTACCAGGCTTTTCATTGCCCAGTTTGAGTTAAGTGCGAATAATGGTTTTTAAGGGTTTTTTTTGGAGTTATAAATATTGTGCTTTGCCAATCCAGGGTACATAGGCCAGTCTTGTGTTGTCAGAAAGAAGAAAATGCAGCCCCTCCTGAAAATAAATTTTAAGAAATAGTAAATTAACCATTTAAAAAAAAGAGAGAGAGAAAAGGACATGATATATGCTTTTTCTGTCCCTTTCATTTGAGGTCCGGAGTAATCAGTATAAACATTGCACTCACCTCACCACAGGAAGTATGATCAGTCAAACTTTCCTGTTAACCAGGTGGGTTTGTGGTATAGGCATAGGCATAGCAGCACTGCAGGTCCATAAAGGGAGGAGAATAAATCTCACTGTGGTCTATACCCCAGAACAGATAACAATCTGTAATGAGCTTTGCTCATCTTTGAAAGATCAAAGGGAGATGGAAGATTTTTTGTATATATTTGGTGGTGACGCTAAAAAAAGAGGGCCTTTTGCACCAAATTGCAAGAAATGACACTTTGTGGGTTTGACTGCGTTTTTTTGTTTTTTTTTTATAAGATGAATCTAGTTGCATACGTATATTTAACCTCCATACCCAAAACACTCAACATTCACCGTCTTTAAAACCCATCAATTACTTCTACACATTTCAGTGTCCTCTTAGAGAAGGGAGAAAGAAAAATAGAAGCTTTGCAGCAGTGCTGGTTGCCAGGGGAGCAAACGTCTAGAACATGTAAGCACGCTGAGGGCTTTAATGAGTGGTGTTTTAGCTTAGCCACAGAATCCTCACAGGACAATCATTATACTGCTGAGAGAAGACGAGGTCCCAGAGGACTCGAACTCAAGTCAACAAGTTTCTTGCCTTTCTTAAGCAACCCTGCAGAACAAGGTCTTACCTTGTGTTTTTTCAAGTTACTGCTTCAGAATAGTTTTTTTCCCTCTCTAAATTCACATTTCAAGTCATTATTACAGTAAACATAATGACGGATGAACAGCTTAGGAAAATGAATGTTTTCCCGTCAAAAGAAATTGTAATTTGTCACACAGCCAAAAAAAGGTTAAGGGTCAAATCTTTGAAAAGAAAAAGGTCTTGATCCTTAACATCCTAAGCCAGTGATTATCTAAAAGAACCATCTGTCCTTTCCATTTTAGAGGTTGTCTCTCTTATATATGCAATATTAAAGGCGTTTGTTTTGCACACTCTATAAAAGCACCTCATTAAGGGGCAGGAGACGCTAAATAAACTGCAAGTTTAGAGCAAGGCTGGAAAAATTTCCAGAACCCCACTGTTGAGTCGGGAGGCTGACCAGTTTGTAACCGTGCGTTCGTTAAGGACACAGCCATGCAAAACATTTTCCGTCTTGCCTAGCTCTTATTAGCCAGGTATGTGAAAATGGACATTAATAATGTACCAGTGGGCAGTTGTGTTGGCAGAGCAAAGAGCATGCAGTGTCTGACCAGCAGTCACCATTAGTGACTCCCCCGAATTCAAGTGACTGTCTTGTAAAGCAGCATATAATATTCAAGGACAATTAGAAACTCCAGAGCTTGTTTGCCTTGCTTTGTCTCGGCCCTATAAGCTAAATTTAGCTACACGTTTACTGTTGTTCCACAGGTGAAACTTTATATAAACGATGAGATATGAATTGTGGGTTACGATGATGGTTTTTTGGATGTGACTGCGGCAAAAGTGTTTAGGTAATGACCCTGATGCCAGAGCTGTGATATGGCCTTCGAGTTATAAATTGTCTTGTCGACAGTGAGCTGCCAACAAAAACGACTGACCATCAAAGAGACAACCTTGACCAATTACTCCACAACCTCTCCAAGTTTTAAGAGGGGAAAAAAGGCAGGCTAGGGTTAAACACTGTTATTTTGTCAAAATTCAGTGAAATGTTGGCACACTACAGCATTTTTTCTAACCCCTGGGAGTAAAATACTTCTTTCATGCTGTATTCAGCAACCTAATGTTTCATGTAGTTATTTATTCAGTTGGTGGTAAGAAAAAAATATTGTAACAAGGACTGAATAAAGATGGATCTGTAAAAACAGCACTATCACACGGAGATAATGTAATTATATTTCTGCCAGATCATCTGAATCATGTTTTCTGTCTCGTTGTCCAATTTAACTGTGCTATTTTTAGGATGCAAGCAGGCACAAAATGAAGGAATGATCTTTATACTTTGAACCACAGGAAGGATCTTGTCTATCTCAAATCTGAAGCACTTTGACTAATTGTTCTATCCCTCTCTTTTGTTTCCAATAGGACATGCAATTGATGCAGTCAACAGAACCAATGTTAAAGGAGTAGTCAGCAGATCTCTGGTCCTGCAGACCTTTCATTCAGTCAAAGGTCCTTCCAGAGCACAGACGCCTCCTGCGTCAGCTCTCAACACCACCAATTCCTTCTTGTGCTGGTTCCAAATAGTGTTTCAAAACTGTTTCTCCAACGCTTTTTCCAGAAACTCAGACTGTTTTCCAAAGCAGAAGTAGCACAGCCCTCCCAGCCAGAGGTAATGGGAAGTTCGCCGGCCAACCGCTACAGCATTGTATCATCAGAGGAGGACGGGATGAAGTTGGCCACCATGGCAGTTCCAAACGGCTATGGGAATGGGAAAAGCAAGGTGCACACACGGCACCAGCCCCAGAGCAGGTTCGTCAAGAAGGACGGTCACTGCAATGTTCAGTTTATCAATGTTAGTGAGAAGGGCCAGCGCTACCTCGCTGACATCTTCACCACCTGCGTTGACATTCGTTGGCGCTGGATGTTTGTGATTTTCTGCTTAGCTTTCCTACTTTCGTGGCTCTTCTTTGGCTGTATTTTCTGGCTGGTGGCCATCTTCCACGGTGACCTAGAGAATGGCAACCCCAAATGTGTCTCAAACGTCAGTACCTTTACTGCTGCCTTCCTCTTCTCCATCGAGACACAAACTACCATTGGCTACGGCTATCGTTACGTGACGGATGAGTGTCCCATCGCTGTTTTCATGGTGGTCTTCCAGAGCATCGTGGGTTGCATCATCGATGCTTTCATCATTGGTGCAGTCATGGCAAAAATGGCAAAGCCAAAGAAGAGGAACGAGACGCTGGTGTTTAGTCACAACGCCACAGTGGCCATGAGGGACAATAAGCTGTGTTTGATGTGGCGTGTGGGCAACCTGCGTAAGAGTCACCTGGTTGAGGCTCACGTCCGAGCTCAGCTCCTCCGGTCTCGCACCACAGCCGAGGGGGAGTACATCCCTCTGGACCAGATGGACATTGATGTGGGCTTTGACAGTGGCATTGACCGCATCTTTCTGGTGTCACCTATCACTATCGTGCATGAGATTGACGAGGACAGCCCCTTCTACGACATGAGCAAGCAGGAGCTGGAGAGCTCCGAGTTTGAGATCGTGGTCATTCTGGAAGGCATGGTGGAGGCCACTGCCATGACTACGCAATGCCGTAGCTCCTACCTGGCCAGTGAGATCCTCTGGGGCCACCGCTTTGAGCCGGTACTATTCGAGGAGAAGAATTACTACAAAGTGGACTACTCACGTTTTCACAAGACCTACGAGGTACCCAGCACACCTCTGTGCAGTGCCAGGGACCTCGCAGAGAAAAAATACATCTTATCAAACTCCAACTCCTTCTGCTACGAGAACGAGATGGTCCTTTCAAACAAAGACGACAAAGAGGACGGCACTGTCGGCACACACACGGACACAGGTTCAGAAACAGACCACAACCAGGCCACAGTGCCCCTAGAACCACGGCCCCTGAGACGAGAATCAGAGATTTGACTGTGCAGAGCTCATGGGACAGTTTTAGCAGACACCTCTTTTTTCTAAAAGGCACATTTAGCTGAACGGGTCCCTTAAGGGAGGACCGATTCAAGCTGACGGTACAGCTGTGCAGAGGGGTTGACAGATGAACTACACAAGAGAGTTCTTACGAATATGCATGGTTAAAGAAAAAAATAAAAATAACGAAAAGAGAAAAAAATAGCAAAGAGGATCTGCACCTTAAAACAAGTGCGCATGAAGTGAGAGGGTTAGGAGAAGTTTATTCAATTATGCAACACTACCTTCTAGATTGTTGCTTCTGTATGAAAAAAAAATGGTGGAGAGGATGTTACTGGTATGCAAAACTTGAAAAATAACAGGCATGTCTTTCTGTTCATCTGTCCAGCAAAGTCAGCTTGTCATGGACCCAAAATCACTCTCATTTTTTGAATGCTGCTATAGATAATACCATATCTCTCTTTTTTTTGTCTGTTTTTTCGAAGAGGAGGTGAATATGACGGAGAGGGATAAAGCACTGATCCACATATATTCTTAAGCATTCAGTGTAAGAGAAGCAGGCTTGTACATTATGTCGCTTATTTCACTTCAAGTGACAGTGCATTTAATTTTGTGACACTGAACCCTCACATCAATAGACTCCAAAGGAAACAAGTTCTGTCCATTCTAGAACAACTGCTCATGCATACAATAATAAGAGTGACAATAATGACAAGTTTTGTGCAGTTTTTGCAACAAACACTTTTCTCGTGGAGTATGAACAGTGTTCTAAGACAAATGGAACTGGTTTTACCGTATTGCCCATATGCATTTTTTTTATCAACAAAATGATGTCATGTCAATAGTGTAAAAGCCTAATTTACTGTCTTGTCTAAGTGTGCCAGTATTTTTTTGTTTGTTTGCTTTAAAGCAGGTTAGTTGAGCAATTGAGCTGGTCTCATAACAGATGAATGAGTAACAATTTTCTAGTATTTTAAACATGTCATAGCTTCCTGGATAGTTTGTGTATTCCAAAATATAACACATTAAGTCCCCAATATTAATGCTGAATCTGTTCTCTTATAGACATATACATACCCTCATTTCTCATTGGAGTCTTGAGCATTAGTGAAATAATCAAATCTGTCTGTGTGGCCAGTAGTCAAAATATGGACGATACAGTTAGTGTTACTGTGTATTAGGAATGAAAAGTTAGTTTCCAATGGGTCTTCTCAGATTGCCTGTCCCTCCTGTTATTTAGGCTGAGGTACAACGCATTGCTGGTCCGATGCACAGGGACATGCCTGTTCACTGCTATGGGTCAGACAGGGTCACAAGATCAGTATCAGAGCAAAGCACACAAGAGACATCCAGTGCACTGGAGCAGAGAGACAGAAACACGTACTGATGAAGAATGTTTAATACAAGTGCTGCTATGTTGCATATTGTAGGGTTTTAGTGGAGAGTGAAGCCAAAGAGTATTCAAAAGATCTGTCATTAAGAATGCCTCAAATTCTTATACAGGTATTAGACATAGGACAGTAGGACAGCATCCAAAGATATAATACAAAACAAACAAACAAATATTTTTGTGAAGAGATATTTGTTTTCTAATACATACATGCATTTTAGATGATATTTTTTCATACTCAAAGCCAAGTATGTAGAAGGATTAAGATGGATCAGTAGAAATAAAAAAAAAAAAAACGAATGGCTACAGGTTAGCTCTCCTTATTTTTTAAGTAGCAAAAACTCTTTTCCATCTTTCCACCACTCAACTTCAGTGTTACTATAGCTTAGCGCAACATAGGTGTTTTAGGATTTTTTTTTTAAATGCTGCCACTTGTAAGGCAACATTTATCAATTCAACATTTATTCTTTTATAGGAAGCATAGATGTGCAGTGTGTGAAACTGAGAAAAAAAAAAAAATATATATATATATATATATATTATGGCCGAAAAGATTCTTTGTGTACTTTGTAGAATTGGGGACAAGAACAAGGAATCTCCTCTCTACTCTTAAAAATCTTATACTGGTAAATAATTCTGTACTGAATCAACACTGACCTCTGGATTGGCCTGACAAGCAGCAATATGACACTAACTCCTAATTGCGGAGGTGCACAGGAGCAGCTGAAGCAGTGGAGAGCTGCTTAAAATGACAGGTCGCATTGGGCTCCAGACTGCGTGCGTATGCTTGCCTATGAAGTGTGCACTTACAACAATGAATGTTCTTTGTTCTCTTCTTAGTGTGACGGCAGGTCAGTCAGTCTGACCCGGTTACAGTCAGAAACTCATGTAGTCATGGTTACAGAAAGCTTCGCCTGTCCTTGGCCCCAAAAGTCTGTTCATAGTCATATTCTCTGAGAAGAGCGCACCATCTCTGAAGGCTCTATAAAAAGAGGAGATGTTAAAATTGAATAATTAGGTTTTCCCCTTTCAATATTATTTTTGTTCTATATACTAGTTTTTTGTTTGTTTGTTTTGTTTTAGTTCAAAAAGCAGTAAGTAGTTAAAAACACAGTATGCATGATATGCATTGGTGAACAGTTAGGGTTTTTTTCTTTCTTTCTTTCTCTCTTTTTTTTTTTGAGAAGACACAGTGACCCTTAAATTGACTGATTGCCTTTAGGCAGCATTTTTCTCTAAGTTGTAAATATCTCCCCATACCTTTTGCAGTTGTTTTGTATCAGTCTTCCTATTGTACTGCAAAAAACAATGGAATGTACAGATTTTTATATTATGATTAATATTATTGATATTATTATTGTAATTATTATTATTATTGTACATGCTATTTTATTTCTTTGGGTTTTTTTTCAATAAAACATGGTTGAATGACAAGAAGCCGTTGTGTGAGTTTTTCGTGGCCAAGGACAGGGTCTGCCTCTCCTCCAAGGCCTGACAATGCTACATGTGGCTTGAGTTGTTTATTATACAGATCACAAACAGTATTGGAGTAACACGACCATTAGTCATAGACAATACTACACAATACTCCACCAACACAACAATCATATCAGATCAGCTAATTAAACTAATTAGCTTTCCAGCTTCAGAGAGGGAACACACACACACACACACACACACACACACGTTTGACCGCTGGGCAGTTTAATTCCCCTCCTCATTGTGTCAGATTGAGAAAAGCCAGTTTGTTGCAGGGGAAATGGAAATTTTTAAATAGAGGATGACAGTAACACTGTCCTCTCCTTGTGCACCAGCCTTTGATTTGTGTTTAACAGAAGTGATGGAGAAAGAGCACTGAGATCCAGCTCGATGGAAAATATCTCTGTTTACAGTAAAAAGAAGATTGACACTAATGTCAACTTCTGGAGTCCGCTCCATGGGAGAGGTGGATAGAGTGAGCTAAGGACTGTACTGAGAGTGTGAGTAGCGTTCTGCCCAGTACTCAACCTTTAGTGAACATGACCTTAATTAAGTCATTAAATTTAATTAGTTAATTCACTACACCTAGGTAACAACATTTACTTTTGTGTGGTGGTGTTACAGGTTTGTTCTCTGACATGTAAGGGTTACTTTTATCAGGACCATAATGGAAAATATGCACCAGTGCAAGAGTGACCTCTTCTTTCCATCGCCAAAATGTTGTGCGCACATCATCAGTCTGGGTTAGGACTGTTTATTGTTTACTGTAGCCTCACAGTTGTCCTCTCCGTCTCAAATCTCAAGGAGCTCTTGTTCCTGTCAGGTAGGAAAAATAGCTGGGCTTTCAAAGGCTCTTAACTGTTCATTCTTTATTCAGAGTTACTAATTTAAGACAGGATAAACTGTAAACACAGCTTAAATAGTCCCCAAAGAACATGGACATTGTAACTTTTGCATCCTTTGACAGTGGATATGTGAAGTGGGAAAAGAGATAGTTGTAGGGTACACAATGGCATTTGGTGATTCTATTCTACATCTTTTTAAGTTCCAATAACTGCCAACATCAGAACAGAAAATTGTTTAGTGATCAATTTGCATATTTGCTCTTATAGTAAGGTATGACGTGTAACAAAAAAAAGGAAGAAAGAAAAAAGAAAGGAAACAAAGCTGTCCCAGGTAGAGCCTGGTGTGGGAACATGGTCAGTAAAAAGGGTCTAGGCCACAGAAGGGAGGCTCCAGTGTTGTGCTGAATCTACAGTGTTACTGGTGGGAAAATAAAGAACCAGGAGTCAACCTTTCCGGTCACACCATTTAATATTCCATTTATTTATTGAATTATTAATTTGACGCTGTGACCAGGAAAGGCACATTGAGGCTTTGCTTCCTGCTTGGGAGGAAGAGTATTCCCATTGTGGAGTGCCACACTGAGTTGCACTGCTTTAGAAGGTAAACTTCTTATCACAACGTCCTTAGACTCCCTTACACACACGCAAAAAAAAAAAAAAAGCTTTTAAAATTTCTCACAGCTGACACACACACACACACACACACACACACACACACACACACGTCCCCTGAGGAATGAACTGTTTTGGATGTGACGTCATGAAAATATTTCCCTTAAATACTCTTAGTCAGTCGGCTTTTACTCCTTTTTTTCCTTCAGTAACTTTTATTTTAATTGTAGTGTTACTAGAGCATTGTTCTGTTTGTGTGAAGGCGACACTTGCTTCAGATGAAAAGTCAAAGCCACGGTTACAGAAGGTCAAGAGTCAGCAGAGCGTTATTCTCAGTAGAAAAAAAAATACCAAGTGACTTGTTAACTCTCGGAGTAATGAGGAGTGACCTTTAGTGAGGCACAACTCAGTGCGCATTGATTCTACTGTATGCAGTCTGTGTGTAAGTGTGTGTGTGTGTGTGTGTGTGTGTGTGTGTAACCACTCATCAGTCTCAAAACTCAACAGTCTCCAGGGTTGCTCTTACAGACTCATTGGACAAATAAATGATATTTCATAAAACTGTACATAATAACACAGGACATCACACCTGCTTACAGTGAGACGAATTGCAGGACTGTCAGCTATTGAAAAATTAACTGATTGACAAATAAGAAATGTGCATTCAACGGAATCACCCTCCTCCTGGGTGACACAAGGATACTTAATTTTTAAAAAGTAAATATTTAGCTCTACTACTATTAACAGGATTCTAGAGAATTCTGCAGCTTAGGCAAATGACTGTGCAACTGTAAGAATCAGAAGCTTTCAGAATCAGTTGTAAGAATCAGAAGCTTTCAGAGTCAGCTGTAAGAATCAAAAGCATCTGACTTTTTTCCTGGACTGTGCTAAAAGAAGGGGATCCCTCAGTTTTTTTTTAACTTCATCTAGTTGTAATGTTATTACACCATACTCAGCCAAAAAACACTCTGTTTCAGCGCTCGCTCTCATCCAAAGCCAAAACGAAGTGATATAGAAGTACTTCAATTCAATTTGATTTCGTAGTGCTTATTTTGACAGACACAAACAAATTAAACCATTACTTACTAATAATTATAACTGTCAATTTTATGCAAGCGTATGTACTTCTCTACTACCATTTGCTATACTGCAATCATTCATGCAGTAAGTCCAAAAACAAATGTGTATGTGTAGGCTTTTTGAGCAGTCAGTATAAAACGGGCGCTGGTGACCTGTCCGAGGGTGTCTGCCCAGCTGTGATCCGAGAACAGGGAGAACAATATGAGAGCGAGGGGGCCATGGCCCAGGCCCCGGCCACGCTAAACAATCCATCATCCAAACTATCAGCGGAACCCCATTGTACAGGCTTACTGTCTGGGAACGACACTTTTACACACACTCAGCTCTCCAGCAGACCTGTGATCCACTCTGTGTTGTGTCTATCTGCGGAGAAGCAGTCTGCTCATTGGCTGCTCCTCAAAGGCCCAGGCACAACTGGAAAGTGCTCCTGATGGAGGGCCACTACTGTGCTATCGATCCTTATGTGCTTTACCAGAGGATAGACTGTGCATATGATCCATCAGAACTTAATTTATCCATGTTACAGTTGTTTAAAAGGACAGTGTGACACCTATAACAGTGAAAAGCTATTTACGGCAAATAAATCAATATATATAAATGTGTGTGCGTGTGTGTGTAAAGTCCATTCTTTGTCATGTACTCTTGTAGTACACATGGAAACCCTGTCTGCTTACTTTGTCATGGCTAGCTCTCCTCACAGTTGCTGCACCAGTTGGCTTAATGACTTTTTGTAACAACTTCAGACATTGTTATGAGCTTCAATAACTGTGTGAAGCTAAACGCTGTAGCTAAAGGTAGGCTGACCTAAAGTTACCTAAAGTGACTAAAATACTCACAGGCTCACAGCTATCCTAAAGTTGTCTGATGTCATTCAGAATCTCTGTGATGGTGTCAGGATACATTTTTCTCAAAGGTTGTGACAACATACCTGTTTTCATCTATACTTGCCATTCTTTGCAATCTATTTTATGCTTAAATCATGCAGACAAATGGACTTTATAGATTCAAAAGAAAAAAATCAATGGAAATGTCAAATTACCACAGTCTTTTTTTTTTTAATCCATGAGCATGAAAGTAAATGTTCTCTGAGTGCTCCCCAAAAGGGCATTATACAGTATTTTAATGCAACAGAATCCCATTTCACCATTATTTAAAGACACTGGTATTTCCAGTTATAACACATACTGCAGTAATGTCACTCCTTAAGGTCATGTGTGGTGCTTACATGTTTATGATACGTCAAATGAATTTCAAAGTTACAGAAAAATAAAATTAAAAAAAGCAACAGCAAAGCTTTTGAAGGCGAGCCAAGCACTGTCTGATCTGCTCTGATGTCATGCCAAACACTGTTCCTATCACTCTGCTGCTTTAGTCCATCTCTGGGAGGCACGTAACACTTTTCAGTTTTTCTTGTTTAGCGCTCTCTCCTCCATTCTGAGTCTGCTAAAGTTGCTGAGGCCCCAGTACCATTCCTCTGGGCACGGCTCGGTCCACTGCCTCCCTGCATAAGTAGCATTATTTGGCAATAGCACCTCTTGGCAGGGCTTGCAGGCAACACATCTTTTGTTCCTTTTTTGGCAGATGCCTTGTGGTGTAGGACATGTTGAAGAGCACAGGGCCCTAATACTCAAATGGATGGAGTCTACTCCTCTTTCACAATGAAACCAATCCGCTGCCCCAGAAACAGGACATTAGTCCCTGTGCTGCCACGTCCACCGCATGGACACACACAAATACACACGCACGTATCCCCTGACATGCACGCACGCGCATATACACGCACGAATGCACGCACTCACACACACACAGAGCCTGACGCTCTTTCTCACTCTCTCTCTGTCTCACTCTCTCTCTCTCTCTCAGACACACACAGATACACACACACAAATGTACGCACACATACACACACATACAAACACAAGCGCATGCACACAACAGAGAGATATTTATCTCATGAAGCCACTTTCTAGAAGGCGGTACTGCACCGATTCACTTGCACTGAAGTACAATATGTGAACATTCTCCAGAAAGACATGAATTCTGCTGGCCACTTAACTTATAAACACTGCTTATTAAAACACTAAAACACTAAACTTATAAAAACAGTTGGACTTATAAATTATGCACAGAGTGACCAAACAGCATTGTCAGATGCAGCTTTGTATGATTTCACTGGGCTGAAATGTGACTTGTAAATGTGCTTAGCAATTCAAAGCCATTATGTCATACAATGCAATATTTATGAATGGACCTAATTTCCAGCTCTCCGATGGCTAATTTGTTGTATGCTGAGGGACACCTCCCACAACTCTGGCAGGCTGAAGTACAGACACCTGTGTTCCCAAAAGACTCTTCTGCACAGTTTTCTTACATCTGGTGTTGAGACAAAGCCTGGGGAGAAAGACTCTACCTGTGTTAAAATCCCCACAATAACACCTTATCCTGTCCCCAATCTGTCACGTTGCTTGGACGTGCTAGTGATGGTGTGTGTGTGCATGTACACATGTGGCGTGTAGGAGTGTGTAACCTTTGTAACGCTGACCATCACCCCCCCTCTAACCCCGCAAAAAAAAAAAAAACCTCAACTACTTTACTTTCGAGTACCTCAGGATATTGTAGTCCTTAAAGCCCATTTGAGGAAGGAAACCAAAGTTTATTAACATAAGCCAGAGTCTTTCAGAATAAGCACTACAAGCTTTTATTGAATTTAACTACTTGTGTGTCATTTCATTTCGGCCTTGGATGAGGTCGAGCAATGAAATAGAACATTTTTTCAGCCAAAAACACCATGGTAAACATTATGATGAAGTTAAAAAAATGAGTGGTACCCATGTCTGAGCACAGTCCAGGAAAAAAATCAGACTCTGCTTTTTTCCTCTAAAAGCTTCCGATTCTTACAGTGGCCCAGTCCTTCGCCTGACCTGCGGAATTCTCTAGAATCCTGTTAAAAGTAGTAGAGCTAAATATTTACTTTTTAAAAATTATATATCCGTGTGTCACCCAGGAGGAGGGTGCTGCCTGGACAATTTTTACTCTTGACAGTTTTCAGTAAAATTATATAACAGCATAAAAAGAGAATTTAACACCTCAGAAAATCTTTTCGGGCCATGTCGACCTTCATTAAAATGATGTGACCCCACATCGACATAACTTTTCGAACACACTCTATACCCATTGCTCTGATGTCACAGCGTTGACTCGTTTGTGTGTGCGTGCGTACCTCTGTGTGTCGTTTGTGTGCGTGTATTCCCGCGTTGGCCAAACTTAGCCCACACTGACAGAAGCTAAACCCGGGTGTAGCAGACATGACCTTGATAGAGCGGTGATGACAGGGAGGCAAAATGCGGGGTGTTTCTGAAGCCGGTCGCTGGCAGGTAACCGGAGCCCAACAGGAGGGATTTAAGCCCGGACAAATGGTCCCCTTTTCGCCTTTATAAACCACACTCTTATGAAGGAGTGTTTAGCCTCTGTGTCAACACACAGGAGTATAAAAAGCATCTTTCATTGCAAAGTCAGCTTTTTTTGCACTATAATCAGATACTCTATAATCACTCTCACTTTAGACAAGATATGAGGTAACACTTGTCGTGACAATGCTACGTTGCCAGGGTTTGCCGCAAAAGGTCGTACGCTGTCAAGTTGTTTTGGTTGTTTTGGTTGATATCACTGTGGGAAAGACTGAGTGGCAGTTTCACACATAATAAATTCACAGGACTAATTTTCTAAGGTCATTAAGGGTGGTGATAGCTAGGGAAAGCTCTGAAGTGGAGGAGTGGCAGTTATTTTTCCATCCCTCTCGCCTTATGACAGACAAGAGCCTGGACTGAAATAGAGCTGTGTATAATCCAGATCGCAGAGGGCAGCTGCAGCAGCCAGGCCAAAGTGTTAATCCGCCACACTAGAGCCACCTGATCCAGAGCCAAACACAGGATGCATGGCTAAATCTACTTCCTCCACAGTGGCAGCACTTATTATACATTTGTTTGACTGTTGACCTAAGCAAATATAACCTAAACCAACTGGAGGGCATGCTGTAGTATGGCAGGTCATTTTACACTACACAAATGCACTGGTTCATCAGAACTACAGTAAACTTGACCATTATTACCAATGTATACTATTAGCAACAAATATTGTAGGGCAAGCAAATAGCAAAGAAATACAGTTGTATGCACACAAATATACACAGACAGAAACCTCTGGTGTTGTTCTCTATACCAGTTTATAAACCTGAGCTACATACCAGTATGTTCCGACAGAGCAGAGGGTCAAACAGAGCAGTTCAGTCCCTCTGACAGGAAACGCTGTGATGTCTCTGGTGCTTTCAGACTCTACCACGGCATCTACTGAACCTGGGGCTGTGAGTCTGCTAAACCTCAACCATACAGAGACCCCTACACCAAAGGCCAGCAAAGACACACTTTAGTCATATCTGTGGGGGTGTGACAGTGCACAAACTCACAGGGATGAGGTGAGGATTGTGTGGCATGCGGCTGTTGAATTCTCACACAATGAGATTACCCTTATTGGGTTGCATCTGAATTCACTCCAAATGGTCCATTCACTCTAAGCCAATCCATTTCTGGACGCCAGTATGAGCCATGACACGTGCTCTGGTGAGAGTGAAGTTCATGAATAGCCATTCATTTAAGTCTACTGATACATTAAAGCATATGCACTGAATATCTTTCACTTTCCCCCCAAAATCAGGTCTGTATTAAGCCGTCATATTGAATACAGTGAACAGCTTTCTGAGCTGCTGTAATAAGGCCCCAGCTCCTTGGTGTGAGCTCCTTAATGATCAGGTTGGCCTTTCAGCACTGGGGCACAGACAGTGCCTATGGGATTACTAACATTATTTCTTCATTAGGAACATGACCAGCAGAGGAGCGCACTCACAGCAGGAACTGCTTTATTCTTCTGCACTGCATGTTACATTTGTACACAAAGGAGCATACCATCTGATTGGGTTCCACCTCACAGTCAGACCTCTGAGACAAACCCCCAAAATGTTCACTCAGGGCCATGGCTTTGATGTTGCAAAATGACAGACAGAGCGTCCCTGATTTTTCAGTTGTCTGATGACAAAGCTGTTGTCATTTTGACTGAGATGTCCCAGGGCACGTTCACACGCCATTACAAAACTGCAGACTTATCCAAGTTACTTATCTAAGACTTGATCAAGGTTCTTGGATCTTTCGGCTCTATCATAGATGTCTAAAAATCACCTCCTAAACATCACCTTATATACACTTAATACACATTTCTTTACTGCAATGAAGTTCTACTTTCAGTGATAGCCACCAGGATTACTCATGAACCAAAGTAACCCAAAATTCTCTCAAAAGGTCCACAGCATGAGTAACAAACTGATTCATCCCAATGCCTGCTTTGGGCATTCCACTGCCTTTTCACACAATGTATCAGAAAACATTTCTGAGCAACTGAACAACTCTGAGACTCCCTGAAAAATGCCACTTTGTGGTTGAGTCTTAAGTTCAGTTTTAACCTTTATTTTTCCCTGTTTAACTTGAGCAATTGTTTTTCTTTCAATCTAGGTGACTTTCACAAGCATAAAGTTTTCATTTTGTGTTTACATTCTTGTACGCAGCCTTTCAGTGCTTTGTGACAGCATAGATGTTTAATTTGACTAAAACTGGAACCACACACACACACACACAAGCACACACACACACACACACATTATATGACTCACTATGAGCAACGCTCACAAGTATTCACAGAGAATCGGAAATGAACAGATAAACAATATTGACATGTCCCTTTCACTTAGCACCAGGAATGGTGAAAGAGCACTGATAGTAACGCCTCAGAAGAGAAAAAAAAAAGAATCACTTTTGTCATTACTGTTCCCTGGCATCCTGTTGTCTTGTATATGAGACTCTAACATACTGGCAGCTCAGTCAGAGAGGGTGACAAGCCAGTGGTTTGGGCGTGCGCCTGGTGGTCTGGATCACTGCTTACAGTTTCTTCCGACAACATTCAGCAGTACAACGAGAGCCCATTAGGACTGGCCATTGCCATCATCATTACAGAGCTAAATCCTCGTGTTAATTGAATCTGGTCGCCGTCGGTCTTTTTATAGCACATGATAGAGTAAGGCCACTCCGGCTGTCATGTTACACTGTGTAAACTGAATCTGCCCACACACCCCGTCCCTTCATTTTCCATTACGCTCTGTTGTACAGATGTAAACATAAAAACAATGACAATAACACTCTCGCCACAAAAACATGTGGTTAAAGCAGTTATGGGATATATTTGTGTGGCAACAGCTGCATTGAGAAAGGACTATAGCACATTCTGCATAAGTGGAAGATGGGAACTTCCTCAGTGTGACCACTACAGTGACTATCAAATCACATATCAGTAGTTGGTTTTGTACTGGTATAATACGTGGAAACTCAATGGCTTTGTTAGTTTGGATGAGCATCAAGGCTCTTTCCTAATTTTCTTACTCTAACATGAAAGACTCACTAAGTTTAGTTTTAGTCCAGGTTTTCATCAGACTTTGAGAAATTAATACATTAAGAGATATAATTTGGACTTCACCATGCAATCATTAGTGTCAGCTGTTTTGAAGGCTAAATGCCTGCTATCTCTCAGAATGTATGAAACAGCTGGGTTAAATTTGACTTATCACTCTTTCTTTAGTTTTCATTTGTTTTAGGTACAGGTAGTCAGCTAGTTAGGTACAGCGCAGATACTGGGCCTCTTTTCACAAACAAATTCACAAATAAACCAAAAGGTGACACATAGACCATGGTTTTATGACACCAGATATGGTATATGAAGGTAATGTAAGGCTAGTTAGTCATTAAGGATGACACCACACTTGTTACATTATTTAGTTATACAGCAGTACTTGTGATAGTTTCGTCACTTGGCAAGCTAACATTAGTCACCTACACAGTGGCGAGAATTGCTAGAATTGGTCAAAGCACATTGTTGCCACAACTAATACTGTGCTCTCATAAACAGAGAGCCAAGACATGCAAGCATTAAATGTCATGTGATCAGTTATAATCAGTGTTACCAATTGACCAACGGGTTGATGAAGGTTTGTCCACAAATATCATCATGTCTACAATGTCTACAAGTTGGAAAGGTTAGCACTTATTGAATGTTTCAATGTTTTGTTTTTTCTTTACCATACATTTCGCACATTTTCCCACTGAATTAACATAGGTATTTCAAATGTCACGATCAAAGCGTCAGTAATCAGGCACCAAGCATCCATACACTCATTTCACTTGACCATCTCAGGTAGCGCAACTGTTTCAACAAGGGACAAGACACGTTTCACTTGACTTTTTATGTAAAATCATAAAGGTCCCTGCCACACACACTTCCCCCACTCTTCAGAGTAAAACAGTCCAGTAACAGATCGTGGGAAGATCACAGTTCAGGTAAAATGTTATCAATATGGATATGATTTATCCGTTCTGCCTTTCATTTGACATTCAACCTGGAGCATAAAGTTGAATAAACACTGGAATAAATATCTGATTGTGCTGTCACACCAAATTACACCATGTTTAAACTAATAAAACAAATATTTTCTTAGTGTTAAACCAGAAGGAGTTGAACCAGAAAGAGAGTTTGCTGGTGCTAAATTGTTAAAGTCAGTTCAGCTGATGAGAATTACCCAACATGACTTTTGTGCAGTGCAGTGACTTGCAGAAATGCTGGGCATACTATTGTAGCCTATAGCCGGAGGGCTCAGGGCTACTCAGCAATGCCCATCTGTTTACATAGTACCACCTAATGCGTGCCAGCAGCCATCCAAACGAGTGACCAGCAGTCCAACAGCTGTGAGCACAGTGTCGGTGAGGAGGGTGGGGCTGGCAGATCAAAAAAGAAGGTCCAAAGGTCAGGAATGTGAGAAACAATAGGCAGGGCTTTTTCTGCCTGCGAGGGCATCGCATGCTTGGGACAGAACGATAAAATGAGGATGTGTGTGGCGTGGCAGTTGTCTGGTCTAGTTAATCTAGCCTTTCTCATTCACATGCGTTACATAACCCATTGAACTTTCTGGATCTTAGGACCAGATATGACATGTCCACAGTGACGGTGTTTTGATTTGTCATACGATGTGCCTTTCTGCCTTTTTGTGTGTATATGTTTCTTATGTGTTTGTGCAGGTGTGCATTTTGCACATTTGTGTCTTATGTTTTATGCTTTGCGACCATGGTTTTATGGATGTTCTGCTGGTGCGTTGTTCCACTCGAGGAAATGAGCTTATTAATGTAATTATGGAGAGAAAACATCATCATATCTCTCTCAGCAGTTTGAACAGTAGCTCATTTTTGCAGCAGATCTCTGATTTATATTCATTTTATGGCCAAATACTTGGAATTCTAAGTGACGTACCACAAACTACATATTAGAGCCAATCAGTCTCTCAGACTGAACAAATATGTCGAAAATAATGAGCAGGCCTTGATGGTTGCTCTTCTTGCAGCAGTGAAACATGTGCAGAGGAAAACAAGGGAAAGGTTATTCACGACTCCACAACATTCCAGGATCATATCAAATCCTTTATAACAACATAAACAAAACAGTTGCAATGTTACGTACCAGACCAAAGCAGGTGACACAAAGTCACGTGGTATGCTTTTGTTTGTGTGTGTTTGTGTGTGTGTGTGTGTGTGTGTGTGTGTGTGTGTGTATACATATACATGTGTTTTTGTTTATCACTGTTGTCACATACTTGTAGGGTCCTATTTCAGATTCACAGTCATTAAGCCCCTCTTCTCACTTCCTCCTCTGATGTGGCATTGTGGCTCTGATATTAAACAGGATTACCCTCAATACATCTGATGCCTGGATACCTTTAGAGGTCTACTGACAAGAGCCACTTAGGCCCCAGCAGGTGTGCTGTTGTGGCCTTTCGCTGGGATCAGGGACACACAGGTTCCTCTGAGTTTGAGTGACGCTATTCTGGAAGGACTTTGGAATATGCATACGTCCTTCCAGTCCTGTCCAACTAAACCAGAGCTGATTGATTTACACCACAGTGACAGTGAGGAGGGAATACTTGACAAGCCAGTATACTAGGTGACCCTGTGTGACCACAGCAGAGGACCCCCAGACAAACAGACAGGTTTAACCCTTTCACGGCATCACACACATCCTCAGCGATTCTTTCTAATAATGAGTGAGGGGGTTGAGCGGTGAGCTGAGACATTACTACACACACATTTTTTAAGAACATGGAGCACGTGTTTTAGAGTTCTAAGTTCAAAACACTTTGAGGTAGGTCAGATGTCTGAGCAGTGAGTTTTTTACACGTTTAAAAGGAATGCCAAGCGTGTGGGTGTGTCAGGCGATGTGAGATGACCACAGCCTCATTGCCATATGAGACAGTCCTGACATCTTTAATCAAGCGGAAATGCCCAAGGGGGGCACTGCCTACCCAAAAATGTGATTGGCCACCTGAGTTTCCTGGTGCCACTTTCAAATGTTTACTAATGTGCCTGGTTTTTCTGTTATCAAGAATCAGTTAACAACAAATTCTATTTTCAGTGGCTTTCAAAATAAATGTGGCTATGGTTGCCACAGTCACAGGACTCTCCCTGCTAAATGCAGTGTAATTGCAGTGTGACTTTAGATTAAATTGTGTTGGCCTCGGCTTACATGCACAGATGGAACTTTTTTCTTTTTTGCCCCTGAATCAGATTCAATGTTTGATCAATGATACAGCAGTAAAATCCTCCAACATGTTTACATTATCTTTTACTTCACAATATTGTGTAAGTATAACAGAGAGCAGAAAACAACAGGTTAGTGTCGTCATATCTACCAAACGATGCAAGTTCAGTACTGTTCAGCTGAGTTTGGTTAACACTACTGTTAGCCTAGTGTGTTTGAACATAGGTATTATTTGCTGTTGACCATCAAAGAAATGTTAAACATTCATATAAAAGGAGAGTAGACATTCAGACTGTGTTCTCTGTGAACAAGCCCTGCAGGTCAGCAGAGAGCAGTGAGAAAGAGCAAGGTCAAAGTGTTAGGTCACATGCCAGTCCCAGTACAGCAGAAACCTGTCAGGGTCAGGGAAAAGATCCATCATCAGAGCTTGTCAACATGCCATAACATACAACATCGTAAGTGCTGTTTCATTTTCATTTATTTATTCATTTACTTACATCACTTTTTTACATTAATGCACAAATCACAATAGGGGGATGTCGGTGTATTTGTGTATATGTGTTTATATGTGTGTACCATTTGATTTATTCAGAGTTTATACTGGTTTAAAGATGTGCTTCAAATAAGCACAGTGCTTTTCACATTAATTTCCACGTTGATAATTCTTACTGGTTATATTCCCCTCACCTAAATTCTTTCTCATATGTAATTTAATATTTAATTTTTAATCATTAATCCCTAAAGAGTCAGCACGGATGGTTTATGGCGTGTAAAAAGGAATTTCATTGATTTATGGATTTATCAGTTTATCAATCTAGTTACCTCCCTATTTTATTATAATACACAAATAACCATGTAGGGATCTTAGTATAAGACTAAACTTTATTTACTTGTTCTATTCAGAGTCTCCAAATCTTGTTTTAGGTTGAAAGTAGAGGAATCCCCTGTGAAACCAGGACTTCCAGGCAATGGCCCTACAGTAACTGTCTCTTTCGTAATCTTCAGTTTGTGTGGTTTTTGTTTGTTTGTTTGTTTTTTTTTAATTTGCTTTCATGTTTTTGTTGTTACTTTATCACATTGCCTCCTTCCTGGACACTACTTGTGCAGTAAGACCTAGATACTGCTACTCGAATAAGAACCATTGCTAGCTTACTCATTCTGAGAGTTGCATTTCATTGGACTGTACCACACATATGTCCTATATGTTCAACTTGTCATTGCCTTTGTATGACTTGAAAGTCCAAGATCTGCCAATGGAAAATCTCACAAATGGTCTCAAATGGTACAAAATATATATATATATATACATGCACATACATACATACACACACTCACACACACACACACACACACATATATATATACATAACGATTTGTCAAATGCCTAATAATAAGCCACCTTAATATTTGCAAGAGATTTGACCCATGTCTTCTGACAGTGCAGTTATATCGACTTTTTTTTGTTTGTTTGTTTGTTTGTTTGTTTTTTTACATCACAGAGTCCAGGTCTGGTTCATCACTGTCCTTTCATGCAGTGACATGACTCTCTGAAACACTGTGAATGATTAAACAAACCCCACAAAAGCCCTTAGAGACAAAGCCATGCAGCTTCATGCCAGATCGCACCAAATAAACAGTGGCTGTCAAAAAGAGGAGGCGGAGAAGGGGTGGCGTTTAGGGGTAAATTTGGCTTGCTCTGGGAACCGGAGCCAGGTATGAGGGAGGGAAGGAGGGAGGGAGGGAGGGTAGAAGAGAGGGAGAAAGGGAGATATGGAGGTCTGGGGCGGTGAGCAGTAACAGAAAGAAGAGAGAAAACAACAGCTGCGGAGGGGTTAGAATTGTTGTAGATGTTCAAGATCAGGACTGACAGAAATCTGGCAGCAAACCGTGGCTTCACACCTTTTTCTCGTGGGCTGTTGTATCCTGAATGTTTACTTGTGACCAGAAACAGCCTCTGCAGGTCTGAACAAATGCAGCAGGCAGAGAGCTCTAGTAACATATAGCTGCCACACAGTGGATAGAAACATGAATAGTGAACACCTTGAATAAATATAAAGTTATGACAGACTTTGTTCCTGCAATCATTGCCTTGAAGGATCTGATTAAAGCCAAACAATATATATCAGAAACTTTGGCATTAATGTCTTAATTTAGCATTTGCCTAGAAGGCTGAAGTCTACTTTCCACCTCCACATATCTCCATCCTGAAATGTGTGAGTGTTACAGACATAATGACACGTGTGTGCTTACACCTAAATGTAGAAGCACTCTTGTTCTGTCGAGCCTTTTGTTGCCGTGGTGACAATGCTAGCTGTATGGAGGTGCTAACAACTGCACAAGGCAGCTCAGCATTAAAAGAGTTACACGAGAGAGAGAGAGAGAGACAGAGAGAGAGAGAGAGAGAGAGAGAGAGACAAAGGGTGATTCAACGGTCATAGCAATAAATATACGAATACAAGAATAGGCCACCTTAAAATAAAAAAATAGGTGGGTTTGTAATTACACACTAAATTGCAAGCCAGAATTTATTTAATTAATCTCTTGCCACCACCCCCCTCCCTCTCTATCTCTCTCTCTCTCTCTCTCTCTCTCTCTCTCTCCATCTCTCTCGCACTATCTTTCTGTCTCCCCCAATACTTGTTCTATTCTTGTGCTTTTGACTAAGCCAGACTTTGTTACGGTGTGTTGGCATATTTCACTGTGTAGTTGATTTCTTTCCATTTGTTATACTCGACATTCATAACTATTTAAATGTTCAGCTTGCATACTCCAGTGGTTTATCTTAATCGTACAAAGTGCGCCGTCATCCTGCCTTGTGTTTGGTGCATGTTCTGGCTCATGCCGCCTGACTCATGTGTTACAATAACACTGTACTCATCACTGTATTCATTACACATGAACTGGGTACACATGTTCCCGTGCCACTGAGTATTTCTCTGTTCCTTTATGGACAAGGTGAGTGAGTCTAAATCTGAGATCCAAATGTGAACTGCGTCGTCACGGCTGCCGTGACCCATTAGCACGTACATGGTGCAGCCCTACCTTACCCACCTCCTCTAAGCCATCTCCTTTACCCCTGCCTTCAAAGCAATTATCCCTCCATTCGCAGAGCATACAGCACCACAGCAACCAGAGAGACACTGCTTCAGGGGTGTAAGAGAAGTGAAATGGAAACGTACATTTCTTAACTCTTCACTCTTCTCCACTCTTTAGGGTGTGCACTCACACACGTACACACACACACACAAACACACACACTCATACCCATCTCAGTGTGGTGAAAACACACCCACTCACATGCTCACACTCATCTCAGTGAAGTGAACGCACACACACACTCAAACTTATTTCAGAGATGTGAAGGCACAGACACAGACACCCACCTTTATATTCTTTGTGGTAGGCACAGACATACACACACACACACACATGCACACACACATACACACACACACCTGAGTGGTTACTGGGTGATAATCGCACTGGACTTTTTTGCGTTCTAAACACACATTTGTTAACACACACACACACACACACACATTCAGGTGAGACACACAGAGAGGTGCAGGGTGTCCGTCTCTGGCCAGCTTACTCTACTTACAGCCATAATAATAGGCTGCAGAAGATTGATGTTGACAGGCCGAGCTCTTTGCAGCAGCTAATGGAGCCCTGACTGTGTTTGCCTGGATCAGCTGACCCCACCATCCCTGCTGTTACCGGTACTCTTTTCTTTCAGACCTTTGCCGTAAACACAGCGGCATGGCAACGCAGGTGTGTGTGTGGAGTGACAGGTAAAGACAGAGGGGAACTTTCAGGAGTATCAGGGGAGGGACTGCTGTGTGTGTGTGTGTGTGTGTGTGTGTGTGCGTGCGTATGAGATTGAGCGCAGTACGTGGGGGGTCTGTGCTGTAACATCTATGTGTGCCTTGGCAGTGGGTGTGTCTGGAGGAGTTAATGAGCATGTTTCACACCACAGAGATGTGTTTATGTCTATGCGCACATTTAGTTAATTTTAAAACCCACCAATTAAAGTCCTACTCATTTAAAGCTACGATAGCATTCCCTCTACTGTTTTGTCTTAACCATTGCACCACAAATTCTTATTTTAATGCCAATATGTATGAAGATGTCAAACCATACATGCTAGCAAAAGATTATCATTATAAATACAGGGCAGTACTAGAGTTGAGTGGAGGTTTGGCTACAGTGGAGAGATGAGCTAAGAGGTTACTACCGGTCCCCAGAGGCCCCTAGGAGCCCTCAGGCTGGTGTGAAGTGATTACCTGTAGAAATGAGCTCTTCCCAAGAGGCTTTGGGCTTCACGCTGGTCCCTGTTGACCTGCAAAGGGGCATCTATCTACATCTCTACATTTTCAAATTTGACCCCTATTAAACCTGTCGTCAAGGCAACCACATTGTTCATCAGAGTGTGTGAGCACACAGCCTGCTGCTTCTTACCCAGATACAAAACAGGTAACCTTTCCAAAAAAAAAAAAAGAGAGCGAGAGAGAGAAAGGAACCAGTATGCATTGAGAGAATAAATGTATTCTGTGTGTCATAGCTCAGCCAGAAGCTGATGAAAGTTAGTGAGGTAAGCTTTTCCCCTGATAGACAATTCCAAGAAATGTTTAAATTATATTAAATAAAGTTTATTTCTAGCCTAAGAACAGCACAGTTAAAATTACCTTCATAAATAACCTTATAAAAGAATCAGAGGTTCTTGTCACTAAATGTTCTGTGACAGATCTTTCTGCACGTAGGGAATGGACTTGTTATGAAACACACATTTCAATTTTTGTTGTAAGGATGACACACTTTTTGTGATAGATGCCATGATCCTCCACAGTGTACTCTGTGATGTCATGATTCTTTATAGTGTGTTTTATGATGTCATAATCTTCCACAGCATGTTTTATGATGTCATTATCTTCCATAGTGTGTTTTTTGATGTCATGATTCTCTATAGTGTGTTTGTGATGTCATGATCTTCTATGGTGCTTTTTTGTTTTGTTTTGTTTTCAAAGGCAACACTATTTGGGCTCTATAGCATACTTTGTTGTTACATCAATACCAATGTCTTATCATAGTCTAGTTTTCTTGTACGAGGTAGCAGTTATTTCAAAGCTCTGTCCTTAAATGTCTGGTGACAGACAGCTAAGCCTGAAAGAACTCCATAGAGTTGATCGCATAATGGGAAACGGTAAACGTGATATCAAAGTCCAAACACAAAATGTTTCATTCTTAATGTTGCTTTACCATCCTGTTCCTTAGTTGCTCCATGATGAATACTCTAGAACATGTTGTGGCGTCTTGATTGAGAAAACACCAAAATTAATTTCCTGTAAGAACATAAACAGAGCCATGACACCAAGTCAGTATGCAAATATTTGTCCTGTAGGTTACTGAAAAGGTGAAAAATGCAGTAGAGTGGAGTGGGCTGGTCTGTTGCTCACTGATATTGTATTCAAAGCTTCCATGTGGCTTTGGCCTCTGTTCCATTTGTTGTGAACGAACAGTGTTATCTTGAATATGCTGTGTGGAATTGACATAGTTGATGAACAACAGAAACACACACATACACACACAGAATACATTGTATGTTGCTTATTTACAGTGTCTAGTTCCACAGGTGATGAATGAAAGTGCTTTTTTTTTTTGCCTGTGCCATAGACTTTATTTAGTATGCATTTATTTAGAATTGTCAATGCCACACGAATCAAAACCACACATCCACACACACAAAACGTGTAATATAATATAATATAATATAATCTCTTTGCTACTGATGGTCTGATATGGATCCAGTTTGATAGTGAGAGGACTCAGGCATGTTTTCCACATCTGATTAACAGCACAGGTAATGAGACACCTGTACAATTCAACATCTCCAGAATGTGTGTGTGTGTGTGTGTGTGTGTGCGTGTGTGTGTCTGTGGGTGTCTGTGAAACAGACACACACACCTAGATACCACTCTCAATTCCCCTACTTATGTCCTCATGCAGAACCTCACCCAATTTACTCCAAGACACTAGCAGGTCTTCACAGTGAACAGAGGACTGAAAGAAAAGAAAAGGAGGGATGAAAGCTCATTAGATGAGGAAGAGGACTTTAATTAAAGTGTGTACACTGAGGCAGGAGGTATTGGTCTAATAACTTCACAGATGACCAGGCAGTGATCTGGTGCACACACAACATAGCCTGCATCTGCCTAAGAATGATTCCTATGTTTTCAGTAGGAATACAACAATCTTGTTTTCTTTCGTGGTTTTTTGTAATAAGCAGAACAAGAATGCCAGTAGGTATTAATGGTTGCAGAAAATCCTATTAAAAGATATTACATCAGAACAGTCCATTTGTTGAGTTCTAGTAAAAAGTGTATGGCTCACTCCCTCAAAAGCAGCAGCAGGACAAAGCTAACAACGACAATCCTTCCCCAAGTTATAAAAACGTCACTACACACATGGGCTACATCACATGCTTCAACTCCAGAATCTGTGGAGCAGCGATAGTGTTTTGTCCTCTTTGCCTAGAATTCATCATGCACATGCAAAACACAGGGTATTCTTGAGGCCTCCTTGTCCTCTATTATACACACCATATAGCAAGGAGTCTCTGAAGCGGGTACAGTACACTCAGACATGGGCCAAATCATCCTGTACTACATTGCGTCGTCTTTTCATATCCTTTTGTTAAAGCCTATCAAGGCTCGTTTACGCGGACTCGCCGTACCACATATTTCATCCCATTCCAGACTAACGGGAATCCACACAATTAAGAAACGTCTCTGAAGTCCTTATCTCTGTCAAACCCATTTGTCCGGTCATCATGACGGAAAAAAACTGGCTCTGGAAAGAAACGAATAAAATAGGTTATGCTTAGTCACACAGAAACCAGCAACGCTTATCACTGGGTTGCCATGGTGATGGCAGACGCAGTAGTTTTCAAGTGTCTGTCTAATGAAAACTAATGAAACATAAGCCCTCAAGAGACCGTGCAGTCAATTTGAAAATTGTGTGAGCTGTTGAGTAAACAGAGTTTTATCTCTGCAGTACCCCAGCATTTCAAAGTGGAGCCTGTTAACCTGAACTGTTTAACGATTGTTGGTGTCTGAACTTTATTGTTATAATGCATAGGGGTGTAACGGTACGCAAAAGTCACGGTTCGGTAAGTACCTCGGTTTTGAAGTCATGGTTCGGTGCATTTTCGGAACAGTGGGGGAAAAAAGTCATGCAAAACATGACATTTCTTTTCATTTATTATGAATTTACTTGTAAACTTATAAACTTCTACAAACTTGTAAACAGTGGCAAACTGGCCATAATTTACAGTTTGCACTCCACTGTTCTTTCCTTGTACAGGTGACATTCACATTTGGATAATGCCGTCTCAAATGAGTAATCCTGTTCAACGTACTGCCAGCTATATACCCCATTTCAGTTGAACAGTGCCGGCATGCTGCCTTCGGAGGGTCCTCAGGCTTTGGCTTTTCTGCCACCATACTTACAAGGTTGCATCACTGAACCTTAGAAGAATTAGAATCTCTGTGATCATGCAGGCACGTGCGTGCACACACACACACACACACACACACAGTGAGCAGTGATGGGGGGGGGAGGGGGTACTTGAGGGTTAAGGGCCTTGCCTACACCTCCCGCCAACATTTTTCCTGCCGATCCTAGGGACTGAACCGGCAACCCTCCGGTAGCAAGCCCGCTTCCCTAACTATTAGGCCACAGCTGCCCTGGTGCAAATTTGAATTAGAATTAGAACATGTGCTAATTCAGTTCAATTAAGGCTCCGTTATGGAATCAGAGAGGAAACTGAGTTTTTAATTTTAGTCCTAAATGTAGAAGAGAGGGCACACTGTATCTTGTCATGTAGCACCATGGACGTTTGTATCGTGGTTTCGGTCTTGGTTTCAGAATTGTTACACTGTTCATTGATTATTTTGTAATATGTGCAACACAGGCTTAGCCCTTATAATTATCCTATCAGCTGTATCACACACTAATGACTGAGACATTGCCCCCCTTCTTTCAGCCTTAGCAGCCTTGTTATTGGATGGCATAATGATTTGTGATACGGTGATGTTGAATATGTCTTCATTTTGAAACCAACTGACATGGTGAAAACTTGGTTCAGTCAAGTAATTCAGCATCTCACGTCACAAAAGCACTAAATGAAGAGCGTGAATGTGGTCAGTAAAGAACAACATTAGACAATACAGTTATATTTTTCTTATAATATATGAACAATGTCTTGTGGTCGTTTTAGTACGGCACTACTGACCAGTTAGAACAACAAAGGGAACTGTTAAGGGAAAAAGCAAAAGTCTGACGTCTCTGACGCTGTGTGTTGTAAAATAGATGTTCATTTGTACCCAGCTGATGGCCCTGCAGTGTTTACCTAATCATCTGAATTACAGCCAGTGGAGAGAGAGGCCAGAGATGAGTATGAACTGCTGAAAGACTTCCCATCAGGTCCAGATAACGTAACTACTATATTGGGATGCTATGTTACACCGGACACATACGTCATGTGTAATGAACTGATAATTACACAAGTTGGAAAATGCGTAAGTTGAACACAACAGTTTGTTCCCATTCATAATTATGATACAATGTACAACTAGTGCCGCTGTATAAGTACGCAGTTACGAAGGACATCAAATGCTAGGTGGGGTAAATAAAATGAAATCTTTTCAGAGCTGTTCAGCTTTTTCCTGGCCTGGCATTTTTCCCCCTATAGTTCAGAATAATGTAGGCGATGTAGGCAGTCTTATCCAAGACATAGTAAAAGTAAGCTTCCCTGGTAAAAGCCCTTTAACCCAATCATGATCATATTTAACAGAGCTGTGCTTTCTCAGTGGAACCATGTCCTCAGAGAAGAGGTCTAATATTCCCTAAGGAACTCAAGGACCTCTGTGAAACCACCCCATTACACTACTCTTACTGAGACAGACTGAAACCCCTCAATTTTGAAACAATGCCTCCTCTGGACCCCTTGGCCGAAACCACGGGGCTCTTTACGGTCGGCAGCATGGGAATTCCCTCTGAGATTAGATTTAGAAACACGAGAGGCCATTCACTGACCCCTCCACTACTAAATCCATCTTCTCCACTACGCTCTTAGGATTGCAAGTCCCCACTAACTAAGACAGTCAGCAGACAGATGTCATATTAACCGCAGGCATTTAATTATAGGGTCTTTTTTTGTTTGTTTGTTTATTTTAAGGGGGACGGGAAACAGGGTCAACGGGGCAGTATACACATCTGACATCTGTAGTAGTTTATATTGCTGCATTGCGCTCTCTCTCTCTCTCTCTCTCTCTCTCTCTCTCTCTCTATATATATATATATATATATATATATATACACACACACACATATATACATATATACATATATACATATAGATAGATAGATAGATAGATAGATAGATAGATAGATAGATTTTTTTTTTCAATCAAGTCAATTTAACATGAAATAGATTCAACAGTCCTGTCTTAAAATGTGTCATTACACTAATAGCAGAACGGTAGCTTAAGCTCATAATTGTTTTTGGATGGAGTGCTGTCGCTATTCCTGACAGAGACCCTGATAGGGTTACGCTGTATTTTGTCAGTTGTGGAAACAGGGGCACTGGAAAGACAATGACCGGAAGGTGACAGCTCTCCTCCGGATGCCCCGAACATGATAAAAACAGCACGTTTGTGTGCGGATGAAAGTTTTATTTTTAAAAATTCGTTTGATGGCGTTTGGAGTTTCACTTCAGTGGCCTCCTCTTTCCCTCACCAGTGGTCTAAAATACTTCCCAGTTCCGCTAACGTGTCACATTGCCTTTCAAATCAGAAAGCAACTTTTTTCTAACACTCAGCCTTCCTCTGTTTCACGAGTCACTATCCTCTCCCTCTCCCTCTGTCTCTCTCTCTCTCACACACACACAGCTGTCCACTACAGGCAGAAACCAGCTGTCCATAACAACATGCATTCATTTAAGGTCAGTGTGGGGCTGACCACACTACATGCTATTGTGGGAAATCCCAAAGTGGGGGACCATGACAGTTGACCCCAATGAAAACAAAGACACTCATACAACACATGACAGAAGTCAAACTTTCTGTTACAAGTTTTCATCACAACAAACTAAAGTAAGAGTGGACATGTAGCTGAGTAATAGCAGAAAAAAACACATTGTATTTTCTGGGCTCTGGTCTGCTTAACCAGAAATAATGGCTTTGATGGAGACACGTTTTAATTTCATTTGAAATGCAAGTAGAAAGCAGACAGACATGGAAGTGCATGTGCATGAAAGAAACCAGAAGTACAGTCCTGCACAGGAACCGGGTTTGTTTTCTCTGACAATACCTGTAAATAATTTCGAGAATTATTCATTAATAACAATAATAACATAATAACAATAACAAAAACAATAACAAAACTGCAAAATCATTTTAATTGTAAATTTGGTATGATTTGATTTTTAAAATGAATTTTAAATTAATTTTTCATTGAATTTCAATCTGATTTTTGATCATCATGTTTGTTTATCGCGCCTCTTACTTCTCATTGCGCTCTGTTTTAATTTTTGTATTTATATTCATTTCTTTAACAGATGCGCTCATCAAGAGCTCCAATTGTTACTGTTTTGTTGCTGACGTTGTTGTGTTTATAGTAAGAATCTTCTCCTCATCTCCCATGAGTCACTGGGGGCCTTGAATATTTCCATGAAGGACAGCTGTGATCTAAATATACCATTCCACAACATCCTACCTTTGAAAGAGAGAGACAGACAGAGAGAGAGAGAGAGAGAGAGAGAGAGAGAGAGAGAGAGAGAGAAGAGAGGAATCAGGTTCTTTGACAATTTCCTGCAAAGCAAGCGACATTGAGGGTCCAGAGGAAAAAGGGGAAAGAGTGCCACAGAGAGCCACATACACAAAGATATAACAAAATGTTAAGAGGTATTCTATTGTGAATTCAGTGATACAATAATATTTTAATACAATATTGCAGCTCAATGGTATTTCAGTTCAATAGTATTTCAGTTCACTACTTTATCACATACTCATTGAGCCAATGAGAGCAGGACCACACCAGCAGTGAGAGTGTGGTGTGAGGGTTGACTCTGACACCTGTCCAAATCTCAGTCTTCCTCTCCCAGCTGACAGATCCCAGCCTCCCAGCACAGCTGCCTGCTCTGCACTCTCATCGCTGCCCTTCCCTCAGTACAACACGCCTGTCAGGCCTGCCATGCAACCATAAAAGACAGGCCAGATCCTCTGTTTCAGCCCTGTTTAACACACCTGATCTCACCCAATCAGATCCCCTGACAAACACGCTGGAGGAATCAGTGGTTAAAGCAAAACCGTGCTGTTGTGAGAATACCTTTCCTCATTAGAAATGAGGCCACCCCTCACAGCATATGTTGTTATCTCCAAAGTTAGCAAGGTAAAATGAGGATAGCGACGGGCAGACTTAAGCATGTCCAGCGCAAAGCTAAAGCCAGTTTGCAAAAAGCCCCCCCCCCCCCCCCCGCCCCCCCCAAAGGGACAGAACAGCTGCAGCCAATTAAGATCAATGTCTGACCAGTCAGCGGTAAACTGGCCATGCCTCACAGGTCAGGCCTGAGGGGAACAGAAATCTTTTCTTTTCTTTTTTTTCCAAGGCTGTTTTGAAGAGCGCTCTTCTCCTGATTATCCCCGGAACATAAGTTGAATTAATAGCAACAAGATTTTCAGTGACAATTACAATGAGGGATAAGGGGAAAAGACAGGACGCGGTTAGAGTGAGGTTGTTAAGTTTGAGTCAGTCTAGCCCAAAATGAAACATCAAAGCAGATTTTAGCATACTGCCCTTTAGTCACATCTACTGACTGCAACCAGCATACATGTAAAACATACATGCAAATGATTAAAACCAGGTTGTAAAATATATCCTTATTTGTTCACAAGTGTAGCTGCATGAAGCTGGTATAACCACAACCACATAGATTCAAGTATCCTCTATATCTCTATGGAGTTATGGATATCCTCATTCAGACACCCTCCTTTTTCTGGTGAACTTTTGTTTCTCCTGTCACAACAGTGCAACTAAGGTAGAGCTCGGCCTTGCAGTGGAGGTTGCTCTTACCTACAACACTGAGCTTTTTTTTTAAGTGTCTCCTTCATAAACGTGTACAGTGTGTGTCACATAGGAAAGTGTCCTGCCAGGGTTGTTAGGAGATACAAACTTGTAAACAAGTTCCCCCCTCTGCATCTCTGCAACTACCTCAACAGCTGGTTCCGCCTATTGTTCTCCTTAAGAAGAGTCAACGTCATCAGAACGTCGAGTGACACCTCTCAAGGGTGTCCCTGCCCTGACCCCCAAAGTCTCAGAGTCATCACCTTCAACACACACACCACTCAGCCATCCACATCCTCAGTGTCAAAATGTCCCGCCAAAACCACCATACAGAAACACACACAGACAAACTCTCACACACACACACACGCACAGACAGACAGACAGACAAGCACACACACACACAGACAGACATACACACATACCACTGCGTAATTCACATCCTCAGTGTCTAAGTCTTCTGCCAAAACCACCATACACAGAAATAAAGGCACACACACACGCGCGCGCACACACACACACACACACAGACACACACACACACACAAATTCATATAAACAATGAACGGAGACTAAAGACACAACTATGGACTCAAAGGTTCACTCCTCAGTTCTTCGTAAGTAAATGCAATTCATCACATACTATTAGTGGCTTAGTGTGTAAGTGCATTAATCATCAGAAACTCATACATACATACATACATACACACACACACGCACGCACACATACACACACACATAGGGAGCCTAATCTTTTAGTGTGTGAACAAGAATTCATGCTTGTGTCATATGGCTTTAGATAAATCCTTACCTGTATTTTGATTAGTAACTGATATTTTTTAGATTTTTTTAAGTCTTGGTATAAAAACACACATTTTTATTGTCCCAAAACGTTCATTTACATGTGCCAGCACTCAAAACAAATGCTTGTATTTTTCCTTTATTTATTTTATTTTTTTAAAGCAGTAAGGAAATAAAACACAACAAAAGCCGAATCCGGTTGAAACTGTTCACATTTTTTCTCACAGGAAGCAAGACAAGAGAGAGGGTATAAAACTCTTTTTTCTTTAAAGCTCAGTCTGTGAAAAAAGGCACTCATAACCTCACTGTATGTCAAAAGGTCAGCTAAAGCATTGGCAAATATTACTGTGACATAAGGCATCGAACGCTTGAGCAGTGTATCAAAATACATGGAGGTAACTGTTAAAATAGCCATATAGATCAACAAGGGTGAACTTTCACTTTCAAAAATGAACATATTGTACATAATCCTTCAAACTATGACTTGCGTGTGCAAAGACACGCTCATATACACAGTTATATGTGAGTACAACATGCACACTAAGGACAGACGCACGCAAACAACAAACACATACGCAAATGGAGCCAAAGACAACATTTTTCGGTTACTTGTAAATAACATTTGGGACCCCGCCCCCCGCCGCTCCACTTCACCTTTTCAGTGATAGATCGCTCTCATTCTCGCTGAGATTTAGCGGCACAGCTGTTTGGGTCGACACTGGCCTCCTTTCCATTCAGGTGCAGATAGAGTTTCGTCCTCTTGACCAAATGCATGCAAGGCTAAAATAGACAAAACAGCCAAAGCTTGTGAGTAAACAAGGCGAGCCACGGATGGCTGAGGTCCTGTTACCCCCCTCCCCCCCTCCTGCTCCCCCACGGTCAACTGTACAGCACCCCTCTCCCCATGACCCTGTGTCCATGAAACCAAAAGAAAGCATCTGTGACCCTCACACCTTAACTTTTTTTTTCTTTCTGCTGAGGTTCTATCTTTCAGGACCTGTTAATGGGATCCATCACCTGATCATGAAGAAGACAGGACATGTCTCGTTTTTTGTTTTTTTCCTGACTCTCCAGATCTGTCAGGAGGGAAGGCTGTGAGAAGGTCAAACCTTTCGTTAAGTTATAAATCAGACACGATGTTATCTGTGTCATTCAATGTTTAGCAGTGCTGCTCAAGTAGGAATTGTGTAACTACTGAAATATCTCTTGTGAAATTTGTGTATACGTTCTATCGACGCATGAAAACAAATGCACTTGGGTTTAATGAGATATTTACACTTGCATAAATTCCTTCGCCCACGCTCTTGATTATAACGACTTACAGGTTTTCCATCTTTAAGGTCACGTGCCCGTGTAGGTATCTTGGGCTGAAGAGCTTCTCTCTGCAGGTCTTGAAAGTACTGTTTTAGTAAACGTCAGTTTTTTTTCAAACCTGAAGATGGATCTTCTTCCCAGAACAGAAAATGTGGTGGGTATAAAACTTAATGTAATGATCGTCAGGGGGTAACTACAAGTATTCTGTTTAGGCATTTTTTGAGGGTTACATTTACGCCACTGAAATAATAGAACAGGACAAGCCAAAAGTGCTCAGAACTACAGCTATTTATCTCAAAAGTTGTCTCCACTGATTTTTACAGCTAAGATCGATCGACTTATTGAAAACGTTTGTTTTGGGCAAGGCCAGGCATGAGCTGACCAGGTGAGCGTACTGGGGTAACCACCTGAAAAGCCTTTTTTTTTTGCTCTATTGTTGAGAGTGAAAAAGTGATGCGTGAGAGTGTTGAGTGTGTGTGTGTGTGTGTGTGGGCGCAAGGTTGATTCTGTAAAAGGCAAACGGTGCAGGGCTCGTTTTTTATGTTCTAATTTTAACATCTGATGTTCAGTCCAGACCCATGCACTAATTATCCATCTCTCAGAACCTCCCACTGCTCTGCCTCCTGAAAAATCCCCCAGGAATGATGCCTTTGCCTCTGGATATGTTATGAGCCTTTAAATACACAGTGTTTCAACTCCTTCTTTCTTACACTAAGGTCAGACAAATGACATTACAATGACCTAATTTTAACTTAATGTAAATGTATAGTAATATGCACTTAAATGATTGAAACCACGATCGTCATCAAAGAGCTTCTGGCAAGAGTCTGTCATGAAGGCTGGAGAATGAGTTGTGTATGCTGAAGGAAACTGGCAGTCTCTAAATATACTTTATATTCATGCATTTTTTTTTTGTTTTTTTTTTTTAACCTGGAAAAGAACAGAACACTATGAAGGAATATGATCGTATTGGCCTTTCAAATGGAAAAACAATAAACACGTAAACAAATGGAAATCAACATGATCCTACAAGATGAGCTCTGGCAATCTGAGATAAGGCTATTTGGACCATCCAAACCCTCGTTTGCCTTTTAGCCTCAAGGCTTTGTTTTTAGCTCGTGCTTTGGCAAACTGCTCTGGTCTTCAGTTACATGGAGAGAGAGAGGGAGAGCTGGTGGAAAGAATACTGGCCCAAGACATATGATACAAAGGAACCGTGCAAAGAGAGAGTTTGACTCCTCCGATTCCCACATCCTCTCTTCACTATTAACAGAAGAGATGCCATTTCTTAGCCAGGCTCTTATCCAGTGAGTTTGTGTGGTATTCACACAACAGGAATAAATTCACACCAGCTAGAAGCTACCAGTCTCGTGTTTCAGCCGCCCACCTCTCTCCCTTAAATGTACTGTGATCCACATGGGAAATTTCTCTTTTTTTTTCCATGCAACTGGGGGGACTGCCCTGGTCCAGGAAATGGTTATCAATGAAATCCCCTCCACTCCTCTTTATCTGTGCCCCACTAACACACACACACACACAAACTCTGTGATCCATGCACATGACCGCAATGACTCACAACAGTCAAATAATAGAAACACAAACCCTCACACGGATGCCCTTGATATTCTGAAGAGGCTCCTTGTTAAAACAGTCTGTTTTGTGACCTGCTATTTCTCTCTTCTTTATTTGTGTCCTTTCACCCACTTACGCACTGTGAGTACCTGCCTGTCCTTCCTTCGACCTTCAACCTCTCCCACAGAAAAACAGGGGCTCTCTTAGGCCGCCGATTATGAAATACACATCCTTCTCTCGTCTCATGCTGCCCATCCAGTCCCATCACTCTCTTTCAACAAGTATGTCTTCCCCTCTTACGAGCAGGATTTTTTTTTCTCTTTTTGTTTGCCTTTTCCGGTCCTCTTTGGCACAGCCGTTGTTTTCAGGGTTAAGACCCCTGACCTAGTTTGACTGAGAGGCTAGAAACACTGAATACAGCCATTATACGTCAGCCGTCGATGGCTTGGAGTGGTATTCTACTGCTGCCTTTTTTTTTTTATGGAAACACACTAATGTAGATAATGCAAAGCACATTTCTTAAATCATGGTTTAGTTAATGAATCATCCTAATTACAGTCAAACTGAGCCACCTTTGTGATACACTTGTATTCAAATGGTGATACTTTCTCTTGCAGCTCTCATGGAGCAGCCAGAATGTTCCGGGTAAAAAGAACCAATCAACCTACCTGCGATTTCCACAGAAAACCCAGATTACGGTGATACCAGTGTGTTATGTATGTTATGGTGATACCAGTATGTATAATAAACACACAAATAAAGACAGAAAGACATGTTTGGTTGGCCAAATGACCACAAATCAGTATCTCATTTTGGGAAATTAAGTTTCCTTTGGGGGAGTCTTCCTTGTAAATCGACAGTTTGGTTGCAACTAATAAACAACATTAATGTCAGAACAGACATCCCTCGACACGTTAAAATATTTTCCCTCTTTAATGACGGAATTCAGAGATCTGCCAAATCTGAATTACTAATACTGAACATATACCTGACAATCTGAAAGAATTAAAAGGATTGCATTTTATTTTCTTGATTTTGTTTCAACCTTCAAAATCCTCCTTTAACCCATTCTGTCACTGACTTGTTACAAAGAATCAATGGGTAAAATGAAGGCATGAGTAATGAAAATGCATGGCATGAGTATTGGACTAATCCAAAACCCTGTTGCATAATCCAAGAGGATTATGTTTTCTCAGTGTGCTTCTACCTAAAAGACGTCCTCTTTCTGTGTGTTTCAGTGCCAACATGAGCTTTGAGGGCTCACTTTACAGATTCACACGATAACATATTTTACAGTCGGATGCTGCAGTCTGGAGTCTATTGTCAGAACAGACACGACACCTCTCTCAAATTAGCATCACCGAAGTCTGACTGCTTCAGGTACACTGCTCACTCAAATGTCAGGGCTAAAGCAGTGTGAGAGTGTCGAACAGCATGTAATAGCGAGTGTGACCAACCAAGTACCACTGCGATAATGACTCATTGTTTGGATACGATTGAACTTGATCTAGATATATAACTGCTGCATTTTAAAGTTCGACATAATTACACTGAATGATATGTTTTATTTAACAGAACTATTGCGGAAGCCCAGCAAACAGAAAGAACAATCCATCGGTTCTGCAAAACTACAGACGATTACGCAGTGCCAAAATACAACAAACATGCACGCAGACAGGTGAAAACGCACACACTTAATTACAACATACGTACACTGAACATTCGGTCTGAGGCTAGGAGAACTGAGCACGCTAACTGGGTAAAGTGCCGCGACGGAGGACGATCTCCTCCACTATCAACAGCACACTGATTACTTGTCTCATCAATCAATTTCACCCGGCGCAGTGACGAGAGCTACCGGGCTCATCGGGGGAACTGGAAAACGGCCAGTACTCACACATTTACACCTCATCGGCGGACACCTGCATCACATGCTATTTCTGCCTCTTCTGGAACTGCTGGAGAGGGAGCCCTTGCTATAAAGCGGCTTGGGCAAAAAGGAACACAACGTACAGAATTTGTACAAACCGGTCTAATTGTAGAACTCGGTCTAATTCTAAATAAGCAACGGTTATTTTATTAGTTCTGTCTGGCTAAGGGTTCGGTGAAAAGTGACAAAGACGCCAGGCTAACTTTTATGTTAATGTATAATGGAAAAAATGCATTGCAAAACATTTTTGCAATTGAATGTCCAAATTAGATCTTGGTACACAGCATCCTTTCAAGTCCTTCTGTCTTCTGTGAAAAAACATAGTATTTGCACACGCTCACTAATGCAGACATCTGCTAAGCAACCGATACTATAATAGTGAGGGGGTAGTGCTTTATTAATATGATTTGTGGTGAGTGAGTATTCACCAGAGAGACGTAAATGAAGCCACAATCTTCCCATTGCTAATCCTCAACCAAACCTGTGCCCGACACACTCAAAGTTATTTATGGTGTGTGTTTTTAGAGAGTAATCTTGGAAGTGCGTGAGTGTGTCTCTGTCAAAACCCCTCTGTTTAGAGGGAATGTTCAGAGACAGGCATGGACAGCTGCCCCCTTGCCTGGGTGGCATTCGTCAGGGTAGATGGAGGTGGATGGAGGGTTGGCATGGAAGTGGGCATGGGTCCGGTTGGCAGTGGTGGTGTCACGTACACCAAGGGGTCCCCTAATGTAATGAAACACACACACACACACACACACACACACAGAGTCACTGTTTCTCATCCACTACAAGCTAGAGCCTTTATAGCCAGGTGGGCCACTCATGCAGTGGGTTGGTGATCTAGCTCTAAAGCTAGACAGCTGGAGTGACAAGGATTTAATCCAATCAGTGAAAACAGCAACAAGGAGCACAGAGAGAGAGTGAAAGAAAGTGAGAATGGAAAGGAAGATGAGGAGTGGAAAGAGAGGTAGCAAAAGAGAGGAGTTTAGAGAGAGGCACAGCCAGGCTGGATGAGAGAGTAGGTGGAGAAGGAGGTTTTGAGGAGAGGGAGAGAGAGGGGAGGGGGGCAGACTAGGCCTTCCTGGCATCCTGCCTTTTTCTCTTTCCTTTATTATCCCAATTACAGGTCAGAGCCATCAGCCTGCTGTCCAGCGCTGCCTTCAGAAAGGGACAGCGTGGAATCTCCCAGCGGGCAAGGTTTGGGGACTGTCCAGGAACAGGGCTTTGTCAATCATTTTTGCCTGGTTATATCATCAGGTTTATTTCATCTAATTATGCCATAATACTATCAGATGTTCTTTTGGGTCGTAACTGGCCAGCCCAACGATCAAGGAGAAGGCTTAATATGAGTGGGTCTGTGTGAGAAAGAGGGCAGGAGTGAACGAAAGGAAGGCATAGAGCGAGAGAGAGAGAGAGAGAGAGAGAGAGAGAGACTTCTCAAAGCAAGTCAGTCCTCATGCTGGCAGTCTGGAACAGAATGCACACATTTTTTTTTTTTCAAATTTCAGTTTTCATATTAAACTACAGTGATGCTGTTTCCTTGAAGAACAGAAATGACACTGAAGAATTCCAAAGTTTCTTATTGTATGAGAGAGAGAGAGAGAGAGAGAGAGAGAGAGAGAGAAAGAGAGAGAGAGCTGATCCTAATTCCGTCTCTTTGTATGAAGAAACAATAGATGTTTCGAACCATGCGACCCAGTGAGGTTGTTACCTGTGAACTGAAGAGGAGAAAAGGCAATTGGAGTTGGAGTGTATAATCATGCCACTACATTTGCTCACCTATGCAGATGGGTGCGTGGTGATGGAGGTTTGAGTGTGTGTGTGTGTTTGGGGGGGGGGGGCAACGAGTCGCTACAGTTTCACTCCCCCACGTCTTCTCTCACCGTTGTTTGTGGCACGTTAGAGGCAGGGGACAGGAAGCACTTAGTGTGCACAGGAAGTGCCTTTAACTCAGTGCTCCCTTCTGGCTAATAAGTTTAACACTTTGCCTTCCTGCGGCTGCACACAAACCAGGACACATCCATTTCCCCTTTCTGCATGTCAGCTTCCTCTTGTGGTCAGACATGGGCACACGGTGCATGTGTGGATGAGTGTGGAAGAACTGACTCTCTACATACGTCTGAGAATACGGAACCCATGGCACTGTTCTGTCTGCGTGCCATTTATGGTGTTAAGCAGAGCTTGTCTCTGTGGTCGAGTGGCTGAAATGGACTGAGCCTTTAAAATAGAGAATGGGGACCATGGGCCAAGCCTCTGATGCTAGATCATATTCACACCATCTGTCTGGACATAAAATATGGACAGTGTATAAATGCCATTCAGACATATATTTCAAATAGGTCATTAATGTTATCATTATATTTCTTTGTGTGTGTGCGTTTCCACATCTAATATTCAGTGTGAGAAGTGTTTGGGGAAAGAGGTTTTCAATGTGTTTTATGTGATATGCAGGAGCAGATTGCAACTCAGACAGGAAAATATCACAATAAAATAGACAGTTATTTACTTCTTTAAAATGTCTGCCTACCTTACTTTCGAAAGCTTACCTTGCCTTTTAAAAGCAAAAAAAAAAAGTGTCTGTAGCGACGATTCTGAATGTAAAATAAAACAGAAACAATTGTATCATTGTATTTTCCAAACTTTTTCTCATGTATTGCTTTTAGGCACCGCCTAAATCCAGTCACAGTTATTCAGTGTGGTTGGTTCAAGTCCAACAAAGACCTTTAGCTTTGGGATGAACATAAAAGTTAAAACCTGCAGTAGTGCACAGGATATTTGCTGAGAGATCAGTGCTTGAAAAAACTTCAACCTGAAGCAATTCATCACTAGGAGAGGAAGTCCATACGACAATGTCATATTGAATGAAATAATTCTAAAAAGGAAATGATGGTATTATTCTTCCCTTCAAGAAACTACTTTTGTGTCACGACTCCTCCACGTGAGCGGCTTTCCCACCGAGGAGGAAGAGCGGTGATTTCGGGTAATGAGACTTGCTTGCTCATACTTATGGGTGAGGATGTGCTTTATCATGAATTTGCACATGCACACACACGCACACACGCACAAAACACAAAAATCTTCTACTCTCTGCTTTTATTTCCTTCACTGTGCCTCTCCCTCTGTCTCTCTGTCTCTCTCTCTCTCACTCTTTCACATACACACAAGCCCTAGCTCCAAAAGCTGAGACAGATTTGTTGGAAAAGGCTGAATGAGTGTGTACACAAATGTGTGTATGTGTGTGTGTGTGAGAGAGAGAAGCTCAGGGAGATGAGCAAAGCCAACATTTCGGAAGCCACACTCCCCTGTCTCCTCATTGATAAGCCTGATTCATCTATTTCCCACTTTCTACACAGGAGGCAGGAATAGCAGTGATACACACAAACAGCCCAGGAGGGGAGGGGGGCAGGAGGGGGTTTACAGCAGGATGTTGATCTGGCTTCACATCCTGTTTTCTTCCCTTTTCCCAAAGAGAAACAGGAGTGCAGGTGCAACAAGATAGAACCACCCCTCCACCAGCCCGCCTGTTTCCCTCAGCTCACACCACACACACACACACACACACACAGAGTCAATTTATACCATCCATCACACACACACGCACACCATCAGGTCACACCATCCCTCACACATACAACAAACACACACACACAGTCAGCTCATACCATCCCCCACACACACAAACATATACATATACACGCACGCACACACACACAGTCAGCTCATACCATCCCTCACACACACAAACACACACACCATCGGCTTATACCATCCCTCACACACACACACACACACACACACACACACACACACACGCACGCACGCACACAGTCAGCTCATACCATCCCTAACACACACACACACACACACACACACACAATGATTTCTATTGTTAGTCTGAGTGGTTGTGCATTGGAACAAACTCCAGAGTACTCCTCTGCGTATCAGAGCGCCTTTAGTCTAAAATGACATTCCTGTTTTTTCTTTTTTCTCTGCTTGTTTCTCACTCTTCCTTTTACATAAGTCCTACGCACTACCCTTTTCTTTTTTCCTCTTTTTGTAAAACATGAAAAATGTTCACTTTGAAATTCACATTTCCTCATGTGCGCAGGCCCTCTGGCTCTTTCATTGCCTGCCCAGTCTTCCAGTCTTTGTGTGTGGTCAGCATAGCATGACTACGGATAGGTTCACAGAATACTGTGGAGTGGACTATGTAACATGGGTCAAGAGAACTTTTGTCCTGTGGTAAGTTCTCCACCAAAAAAGAAGCTGCAGGGGTATAGCATGTGCATTAAATGTCTCTTCTCTCTCAGAAGAAGAAAATAAAAGGAAACTCATGTAGTTAATATGTAACTGCAGTGACGAAGTAGCTCACTCTTACATAATGGAGTAAGAATGTGAAAATATACAAGTCAAGTTCATCTCAGGTAGATGTTCATAATGAGCAGAGGGGCCCCTACGAAAACAACCATTTACCGTACCCCTAACCCTATTCCCATGAAATAAAAAAAAAAAAGAGTGGGAGAGAGCTGCACTTCATTATAAATCTTTCCCTGATTCTTGTTCTTTTTCATTAAGTGTACCTCATAACAGTTTCCATGACGTCATCACAGGTCAGAATGAGAAATCAGTCTCATATCACAGAACTCAAAGCAGCACACTAGAGGGCTTCTGCCCGCTTTTATACACACACACACACACGCACACACACACACAAAGTCTGCACTGTGCCACACACACACACACACACACACACACACAAAACGGGCGTTTGACCATGTGTCTTTGCACCAAATGAGCAACCGGTTATACAGCATTATAATGAAGTATATATGAGTCCAATAAGCAACCAAATATAATATACCCACTCATGCCCGTTACTTCACTCCGAATGAGTGTATCTAACACAAGTCAAAATAGAAAAGAAAAGTTATTATGACCTCTTAAAGACTGAATACTCATTTCACAAAGAAACAATTTTACTGTTGGCATTCAAGTTGTGGATATAATTAATACAGCAATCTACATTCTTCAACATAGAGTGAGCAGATGCCTCTGTCAACATCAGTCATTAAAAGTTTATTATTATTATCATCGTTGTGTCTATGTCTTGAGTGCTATCACACAGCAGAGCTAAGGTGTAAAACTCAGTAAACATGTTACGTAAACCTGCAGCAGTGAAATGCCTTGGCTCCGCTGGGGACAGAGGTACTCGTGTGTGAGAGCTGCTTTGTGTGTGAGACAGAGGAGTCAAGAGTATGGAATATCCGTGTAGGTGAAATCAAAGTATCCTGCCTTAAGACATTCCGCAGGTCACAGGAAGGTCAGCCTGGAATCTTCCCGGGGATACCTTCATTTAACAGCAACAGAATCAGATAGTTTGAAGGTTGTGCAGGAAACAACATGACGTCTAAGGTCCAAGTGGGTAAACAGCCTTACTGGCAAACAGCAAAACAGGACTTGGCCCACACTGTCAATGTGTTTAGTACTGAGGACAGCTGAAGAGTTTCAGAATTTTTGGAATGTTGTAAAATATTTAAGTGTGTGTGTGTGGTGTGTGTGTGTGTGTGTGTGAGTGTGTGTGTGAGTGCGTGAGTGCGTGCGTGCGTGCGAAAGAGAGAGAGAGAGAGAATGAGGGCACACCCAGACGTTCCAACTGTAAAACAGATCAAAGGTCAGTCAAAAGTAAGGCCAGTGGAGCTCCACAGCTTTTCACCACACAAACACCCATTTGAATCTGTGTTTTTTTTAAACCAAAATGAAGTCCTTTAGCTCATCTGTCTTTATACAAAGGGTAACACTCTCCTGTCAGGGAACCTGTGTATGTGTATGTGTGTGTCTCTGAGGTCTTGGGACAGCGCATCTGTATATGTGTGTCTGTCTCCCATTCTCTAATCCCTGGGAATAGGAAGGCCAATTTGGCTCCTCTGACTAAAAATACACTAGCGTCCAGGCTACAGTCGTGTGGAGGTCAAGTTCACAGAGGGGGGATATGCGTCAAAATGAGCAGTATGTCAGAACCCCCCCCCCCCCCCCCCCCCGCTCACGTCTTACAGAACCCCCGCGGATCACAGGTATCCCAGAGGGACTGCGGAGTTCAAGGGCCCAAATTTTTTCCTCTTCACCCTCCCTTTTCTCTCCCTGCGAGTTGTTTTGATACACGCTCTTTCATTTTCACGAGTTTGTTGTCTCGGCTGTGTTTGTAAGTACTGTCATGGAGTTCAAAGCTTTCGTTTTTAACACGCGCAATATCCGTGCTCCCAAGTTCAATGGGTACATCTGTCTCCCTCTTTTCACAAAGCTACTGGGCGACACTACGTGACTTTGCTCAAAAAGCCCATGCCAAAGCAGTCTATCAAAGACTGACCCTTTGACTAAATGTGGGAACGGAGCCAAAGGCCCAAAAGACTGCCGTCTCCCAAAACTAACCGTCAGCAGAGCATGGAGAGATGAGCAGACAGAGGAACTGTTGTGTAAAAATACCACTTTTATTGGGGTTCCACATCGCACAAACAATTCAGTCGGAGAACATGTCAAACACACAGGGAAATTTTCTTTTAGCTCTGAGTGAACAGTCAGTAGTCTGGAGGAGAGAAAGAAAGAAAAGAAAGAGAGAGAGGGAGAGAGAGATAGATATATATATACTGAGAACTTCACTTCCTTTTCCACTTGAGGATTCCCTACTTTTTTGCATATTCAACCCGTCCTGAACTACAGAAGAAAAATCCCTACTTCACTCTTTCATTTACAGTGGCATGGGTGACAGTGGGGAAAAGAGGGACATCATCTCTGAGAGCAGTGAACACTTAGGAAAAGGCGGGAAAAAACAGGTACCCATATCCCTCAACCACAATTTCAAAAGTTCAAACTTCCTAATCGTCTTGGCCCTGAAACGCCACACATCTTGTCAATACACACAGACAAAACAGGCCGATGGAAACGGCACACGAGGAGCATATAGTGAAAGTGATGTCATAATTAAAATGTACACATACATTACTCTAAAGCACACATAAAACCCTTCCATAAGTACTTCTACAGTAAGAAAAGTCTGCAGCTCCAGACAACAATGTTCAACCTTCAGTGTCATTTCTCGTCACCTTTTCACCACCACAAGAAACTTACTCTGTATTCTGGACAAATTAAAGACAAGAACTGTCCAAGAAATTTGCTCATTTTTTTGTCTTTTTCGGTAGAGAGAACACTTTGGGTCGTGATCGGGGTGGAATTTTAGTCATAGGAAATCATTTTCGAAGTCTCATTTGACTCATCATGCGTCTAGACCTCGGATCATTTGTCATATCAGACTGAATGTGAAGGGTGATAAATTTGACATCTCTTCCAGTAATCAGAGACCAGATTAGACAACACGTCCTGTGAGGTTATAATGGAGTCTGGTAGTGCTGATAGAACAGAGCGACGTGAATATTCACGGGGAAGAGGATGGCACCAGGGGGAAAAGGAGTCACACATTTTCCACTGTGACGCAGTTGAACGAGACACACCCTCTTTCACAGCATTTCATCAGCGTAAGGGCATCACCCAGTCCGCAAATAGAAACGTGCACACACACATATACACATGCACAAACAAAAAACACAGGATATAAAGCTTTTAATATAACCTCAGACTGCTAGGTCTATCCTTTAGAGAGGAGTTCAGACTTGTTGTGTGCCCCCACGTGCGTGCCTGTGTGTGTGTGTGTGTGTGTGTAAGCAACTACGTGGCTAATCGCAGAGGCAAAAGAATATGTGAACACAATAACACTGTCTTAGACAGACACTCTGGCAGTGGAGACATCAGAGAACACACACAGACACAGACACACACACAGCATCTGCAAGAACCAACACCCCTTTCAACTTCTTTTGATGATGTCCTACAATACCTAAATCAAATAACTCTAGAGAAAACTGAGAGAAATCCCTCAGGACACCAAAGCTGAGAAGTGAGGGCCTGATTTCACTCAGACACGTGCAAACACACACACACACAGCACACAGGCTGACTTCAGCGACCACTGACTCACACCAGGATAGATATATATCTCCACATAGTGTAAAAGAAAGAATATGCAGAACATCGATAAAGAGCAAACATGATGTGAGAATAAAACCAGATAAAACTATGGCACAAGGTCTTAGCGCATCAAGAGCACAAAAGCAACAGGATGTCTGTGCAAAAGCATTCTCACTCCTCACTGAACCCAGACCGGCCGTGTACCCGCCTGGCACTTCGCCTGGCATCGTCTTTGGCATACAGTGTGACAATATCACCATTTAGACCCAGCACTGTTCTGATCCTCCACAAAACCCATATCTCACTGTAAGACACTACACTGAAGAGACTGGTGCTTCTCATTTGACTGATATGCGAAAAAGAACATAGGCACTCATTGAAACAACAACAAAAAATATATATAAAATGTCTATATTAATTTTTGCACTACCATGTCTGACCATTACCATTTCTGTATGACAATTCAGAAAAACAAAATCAATCCATTGAAACACAAAGCTTTGAGGAAAGGGAAGAAAAGAAGAGTGGATGGGTGAAAATCATTTATTCCCGTCAGAGACATAATGGAGGGGGACGCCCCTTTTCTAACACTCTGCACTGGAGAGGCGAAACTTGCACCCCTGTGTTGAGCTGTGGATCTCCTCCAGTCCTCATATCCACCTAATGAATCCTAATTATCAACATCAGAGAAAGACCTCAGAATCGCAGTCTGGCAGTAGTGGAGAACAGTCACAAGATCCAAGGTCCTCAGCACTTTTTCCACGAAACCGTGTGTGTGTGTGTGTGTGTGTGTGTGTGTGTGCACGCAGTGACTAGATTAAGCCTGCAGCAGCCTGGGCAGCTGACAAGGAGAAGAATGCACAGATTAAGGGGACGGAGGAAACAGAAGGACGGATGGCCAGAGGGGATGACCTGCAACGAATGAGAACAAAAAGAGGGGAAGGTGGCCGAAGGAGAAAAAGAAATATTGGCTGGCGTCTGTCGAGCCCTTCTCCAAACGGCCTTCTCTTCTCAATAAACTCTAATCTTGTGGTCTGATTCTGAAGCTTAATCTAATCGCAGCAGAGCCGAGTGCTTGTGGCTGGGCTGGAAGATGACTGATTCAGGCAGAGGACTGCTTGGGTGGCGTCCAGTACCTGTCAGGTTCAGAGAAGTCAAGCCACTGTTGAAGCCGGAAGGGAGAAAAGAATTGATGTGGTTAGAAAAGCCTAAAAGAATTCCAGTGCCATCAAGCTCAAAGAGGAGCCATTCACCAATGATGGAGCAGGCTGTGAGAATTCTAGAAGTTCTAAAATTCGACAAGAGATGGGTGGAACAACTGTGTACTCTAGAACATTCTAAGAGATGATCTAAGAAGGACAGTAGCCTGGTCTGCCCGAGGTTGATGAAAAATGCCGCTAATATAGTGAGTAAGTACAAGCAGGGCCGAGAAACGTGTCACTGTGCAAACAAGCGAGACCAAATACGCACACCTCACACACAAAAGACTTGCTAGTGATTGATAAATATTTTAACTAACAAAGTGACTCTTCAAAAAAGGCAAGACAAAGATATATTAACACAAAATAGATAACAATCAGTCCATAGTATATACTTCTTATGTCTGGACATACACATACTCATACCTGCCTGAGAATATTCACCCTCAAAAATTTCAACTATTGTAAATTCTATATTAAAATTAATCAAATGTAGAACAGGCGGTGATCTTCAAAGACACAGAGATCAATATGTTTAAATCAAACAAGACTATGATGATGTAAAAACAGCAATGCTGGGATTCCCTACACAGTGGTCACAAATGAACACTTTTTTTCCTTTTTATTTTCTGTTTTACTACAGAGCTCTTACTACGACTATAAGACAAGTCCTGGGTAGACCAATAAAATCTCAACATCATAGTCTGCAGAAAGTAAAAGCACATCTCTGTGACAAACAGCAGTGTGGGTTTTGTAGTTTTTTTTAATGCTTTGTAGTTTTTTGTCAGGTTCTATAAAGAGGCACAAATCAGGCTTGTGAGTCACAGTGAGGCTTTCAAAGAGGTGCGTCTCCTATGACCATTCAGACAGACAGAGCGCAAAAGCACACACCCCCACACACATCCACACACACCCCCCCACACACATCCACACACACACGTGTTCAAACTTTACTCAAACAGAAACACACACCAAAGCAGGCACACATACTTCAAATTTAAAATGAAAAAAAAAGAGAAAATGTCAAGTTTTCAATTGGAAAAAAAAGAACAAAACAGCAGTTAAAATAAATACATAAACTGCAGCTTCACCTCCAGAGAGAAAATACACAAGTACTATATGTTATTGATAATGATAATAATGACCATAGTAATAATAATAATAATAATAATAATAATAATAATAATTTCCAGTTGAATTGCAGTTGAACATAAAGTGAGAACAATCTTGGCTCAGAAGAGAGAGAGAGAGACTGGAAGCAACAGGCTGAGACATCAACTTTACTATACATACACAGCTCAATTAAAAAAAAAAAAAAAAAAAAAAACACTAATACACGCACGCACACACACACACACACACACACACACACACACACACACACACACACACACAGACACAGGGTGCTGATGGGAGGGAATATGAAGTAGTGGTGAGTCAGCCACTAGAGTAGGGTTGGCAGGTATGTCTCCTGCGATGCTGATTGAGGATCAGTGTGTTTACCCCTACCCTCCCCAAATCTTCACCAATTATCTGCAAAACTGTCCGGGGATCTGATGTTATGAGCACCATTACCTGGGAGATGAAAGAACTCACATGTCTACTGCTACTCTGTTGACTGACAAACTGTTTGCATTCATCCATTTCATCAAAAGACATTTGTTTTTTCTCCATTCAAGTGATAATATATTCTCCTCATGCATTCAACCAGTAAACTTATTAAATATTTATTTGAGTATATATTTACATATACGCACACACATTTAGATAAATTTAATATTACTATGTATGTATATATATATATATATATATATATATATATATATATATATATATATATATATATATATAGATAGATAGATAGATAGATAGTTAGTTTTCTCCTGTGCTGCCCACATCTGATTTAAAACTGAGTGTGTAGTTGATGACATCATTGGTGTGAGAAGACAAAACATAAGACAACCAAGCTACCCAGACATGCATGGGCTGATGGGATATGAACCATTTTGAGAGGTTATGGACTGTGATATCCCCCTTTCTTACACACACACACACACACACGTCCCATGCCCTGCTTCTGTGTTTTTTTGATGAAAACCCTCTTGCAGCTTCAGTCTCCTCCATGGGCCCTTAAACAGTCCCTCTCTGCCCACGCTCCAGGTGGGCGTGTATTTCAGGTGTCTGGATTATGATTGGTGCTTTTGTTTTTTCTCTGTGGAATAGTTCCGCCCCGCCTGCCTGAGGATAGGTTGGCATTGAGGAGTAGGGCTCAGTCGCCAAGGATGATTTTGACGAAGCTGGCAACGTCGGTTTCTTTGGAGTCGTGGTGGGTGAAGAAAGGATGTTGCTGAAGGAAAGAGCAAAAGTTCCAGAAAATTAAAACTACCTCAGAAGAGAAAAAAAAAGAGCAGAAAACAATAAACTAGTGTAAAACCTATTAGCACCTGTGCAAACATATTTATTGTAAGAGTAACGTGCAACTTGCTAAAGGTGGTTTGACTGGGCTGTTAGGATAGGCACATTTGAAGGATGGGGCTGACATCTAGTGGCTAGTATGGGGAACTGCAGATAAAAAAAATCACTACCAAAGCACAGTGTTCTCACGCACCATGAGTTCTGTGTAGTTTGGCCGTTCTTTGGAATTCTTCTTCAAGCTGTAAGACAAATAACAGAATGTCTGAGAAAGATTTTACTATGCAGAGACTGTGGCAGTTCCTATGTGAAAGGAACAAGATCTACAATAAACAGACAGTAAATGAAAATGACAAAGCATGAGGACAATCCCATCCAATCAGAATGAATTTAAACCTGATGGACTCTGAGCCTCTGTTTCTGCCTGAGAGGAAGAGGATGAAAACAGAGGATGCAATCAGTGTTTCTGCATCCTGTCTGCTTTCCCACAGTTCCGTGTGTGTGTGTGTGTGTGTGTGTGTAAGGTAGATGTGAAGGAAGATTTTTTTTCCCATTGTGGCATATTCCACTCTCGTAACTCCACAGTGCTGTAGTAAGCAGATGTTCTAGTAAAACAAGAAGCAAAATTCCCCAAAATACCTGGAGTCAAAAATCCAAACTTTCATCTCTTTTAACCTGGACATACCTTTGAGTGACTCACCGAAAATTTTCCCACAAAACATCCTGTATAGCAAACGACAGGACAAAGACATTGGCTGAAGAGAAAGATTTAATGTTGGATAGAAAGTCATTCTGGGTCATCCCCCGTGACTTAAAATTTACAGAATGTGATCATACACTTCCTAGCCACACATATCCAGTTTCTACTGACCAGAACTCCATTTAGAATAAGCACTAGAGAAAGCTGATGGATCTGAAAACCCAAATCAATATATATCAATTAATCAAATGTGTGTCACACAAATATATCTGTAAATCATAAATACACCGCTACTGATCACAAGCAATTGTGAACAAATTGTCTTTGTCTGTCTAAACATTTCTTTGTCTATAGCATAATAAAACGTTTCTCTGAAGTTTCTGTCTAATTTTTGTTAGCAGTGGGCTCCATTCCTTTATTATGTTGTTTATTTATTTACTTATCTGTCTTAAAAAGCCTCATTAGGGCTACGCTGACCTTTCATTCTGTTGAAGCGAGGTAAAAAGTGAATGACCTCAGTGAGGTGGAGGCACTGCGTTGTTCTCTGGAATATTCTCTTCAAATCACACGTTAAGAATCCTTGCTTTGCAAAATGACACTTTATCACAAAAAACACAAATCTGTGAAGAATCATCCTGAACTTCAGCACAGGGGTCAGCATTCACACATCCAGGCCTGGCCCTAATGAACCACTCACTATTAAACATAAATCTACTCAGTGTATGAATGGCCCTAATGAACCACTCACTGAGAAAAACCCTGTCTGAAGAGTAAGATATGAAAGACCAAAGACAATTCTGCAGATCTTAGAAAACAACAAACCAGTAACAGGAACAATAAAAGAAAGAGAAACCATCAATTTTAATAATACTGTCACAGAAATTCATGTAAAGAGTTATTCAAAGTGGAAAAAAGAACATTTTGTGACACAGGGTTAAAAATCATCACAACTCCACCCAGAGAAGTTTCCAGAGCAAAGCACATATGAGGTGAAACAGTCCACTCACCATTGGGACGTGAAGTCCACAAACTCGGGGGAGAAGCCTTCGGCGGGGAGCTGGGGGGATGGCTCCTCCACCACCTGTTTAAGCTGCTGAAAGGGCGTCCCCCACGAGTCATAGGGGAAACGCAAGATAGCCAGCTCAATCTGGGAAAAAAACACAACACCACGCATTATTACCTACTATTATATTATAATCACCATACAGAACAGCCACAATCCACTACAACACAATATATATTACAATCTTCTACAGCTTGTGACAGTGTGTTACTACACTTTACAGCAAATCAAAAGATAATGCAGCCTGTTACAGGGTGTTAGCACACCATTACATCAGGGCCAGGACATGACAGCGATACCGATTCAATTTATTATCAAAGCCAACTATAGGTAGAAATGAAAAAGTCTCTGATCACTGAAGATGAGAGTAAAGGATACTTTCTGTGTCCCTCAGTCCTGAGGACTCACTGGACTGTTGCCTTTTCACTCTGACTGATGTTTTTCTCTAAGACTCCAGACTGCAGAAATCATTCCAAGATGAGTGGAGATTTCGGCTGAGTCAGGTGTGTAAATATCAGATCAGAACAGTAAAATTTGTGTGTGTGTGTGTGTGGTGAGACCAGGGGACTGAGATTAACACACACACTGAAGTAAACTGTTTTGTCCCGCTGCTGAAACAGTACAGTCTGTTTTTGCGGCGATTTGATAAAGCAACTCAATCTGAAAATAGTATGTCGTGTGTGTCTGTTTCCCTCCGCAAACAAGGCAGCCCAATCAGTCTGAGAGAATGTGGTTTTAGAAAAGTACCGTATCACTCTGAATCACTGTAAAACACTCAATGTAATCAAGTCTAGCATTGCTTTACAAAGCATACAAAGAACACAATATCTCTCATCACCATACACTACACAAGACAACACACCCTCTTTCAAAAAACACATTCATCATTAAACAAAAAAGAAAGAAAGAAATGAACACGCTCCAACACAGTCAGCTCCATCTGCTTTATCATAACACAGATTGGTTTCCTCACCTAGTCAACCTGAAACCTTTCTCATTTTCACATTACTATACATCACTCCAGCATCTACAATTACAGACCACATGCACAAGAGCTTTGGCTGGCGATACATATGCTTTGATGCATTAAATCAAAAATATATTACAGTTACTGTTAAGTTATTTGGCTATGTTAAGGAGTTTTTCTGTCTGCGCACAGGAACAATATTGATACAATCCTACCTCACTTGCAACAAGATGTTCTGTGTCTTCTTTTAGACATAAAAGATTTTGTTTTATGTTTTGTTTTAAACTCTTCAACAAACAGGTGAATTTTTTTTCTCTTTCTTTTTTTGATGAATTATTGACAGTTCAGACAAGGTAAACACACATACACACATGCAGCATACATTTTCATTAATATCTGAAAATCTGTTGATAATGATGAAATTTGGCAGTGTCAAAATTTGTGACATAATAAAAACACTGCATAAGAGCAGATAATAAAAAAGTTGAAAACTTATTAATTGAAGTGCTATTCCTCACAAGAATTACAGTCTCTTTCCTCAACAGAATTCAGTTCCTAATGGAGTTCAGACACAAGGATTGCAAAGACCTTCCTCTAGTATTAAATACGAAGACTCCTTTCAACATTGTCTATTGCGTTTGGCGTCTGTCAAACTCATGTTTCTGCGTTGTTGGTACGGGAGAAAAAAATTAAACTGAAACTGTCTTTAGGATTTTCTGAGGAACCAAATTAGATTGAAGTCTCATATCTGAGAGTCAATAAATGAAATTAATTTCAAACAGGACATGCACTAGTCAGAACTAGCACTGAGTTCCTACAAAAATGTCCAGAGAGAGCTGGTCATCAGGTTTTCAAATCTAACTCATCTCTCACCGAAGAATGTGTTATTGTTTGATGACCTGTTCTGATCCAAACTCTCGTGGAGTTACATTTGCAAGAGTATGTTCTGCATTTTCTCCTCTGATTAAATGTAAACCAGTCAGTCCTCAATCACTCCTGATGACATTCTGGTTTCTAACTGAGGGTTTCATTGGCTTGCCATGTCAGCTCGTGGAAAGACTAAATAAACACATTCGGAGAGCTGATATGTCTCCATGGAAACCTGCTGACAATTCATCAGTTACTGGAATTTAATAATGACATGAGGGGAAAATGCAGACCCACCATGGTGATTCCCAAACTCCAGATGTCAGATTTAACATTGTAGCCCTTCTGATTGGTCTCTGGATTGATTCTCTCGGGCTGTGGAAGAGAAAAAAGAAGGGAAAAAAAAACCCAGAAAAAAAACAGGAGCGTGAGAGGAGAAAGATGGGGGGGGGGGGCAGAGGATGCAGAGAGAGGAAGACAAATGCAAGAAAGAAAGAGAACGAATGTGTCAGAGTAGTGAGAGAATGAGAGAGAGAGAGACAGAAAGAGAGAGGGAGAGAGAAAAGACGTCATATTTGCTTGTACAAGTCACTTCCCCCTTAGACAAGACAAAAGCTCCCCTTTTTCAATCCACCTCCTCCCACCCTGCACAAAAACACAGCCCACTACTGTTCCTCTGCTTGCCCCTTTCTAGAATATTCCACTTCTGACCACACTAACTGTCAGCTCGAAGCTGAGGTAATTCACACTGAGGGAGAAGTGTGTGAGACACTTCAGCGTGTCTCTTGACTCATATTCTGTTTTTCTCCTTTTCACGGCCTTGATCAATGTCTCATTCTCTCAACATCTCTCTTAAATCCAAACCAATTGTCTGGTTTTCTGCTTCAAAAGACCGGTCTGCAGCTGGCACAGCAAGAATACGCTCTAATCAAGAATTTCACATTTAATCCAAGCTGAATTTCTTAAGTTCGGTTCATGCATGCAAACCATGAAAAGGGTTTCCACACAAAAGAGAGACTGCTTTCTTTTTAACCTTAGACTGCCTGAGCGCCTGTGAGACACGGCCAGCATCAGTGGACTTGGGAGTAGGCCAAAATAATACAACTGCACTTTTGCGCCGTGTTTCATAAACAACTTGCTATTGTATGGGCTTTGGGAGCTGAAGTACAGTTGAGTGCACACAGACTGATTTTGTAGTGTATTCACATACTGTAATACTGCAGTTACTGGGTAAACACACAGTTACCAGGCAGCGTTAATAAAAAGTGGACATTTGACCTGCGGTGAAAACAGTGCAGTTTCCGCACGTATTTAATCACAATGCATTAACGACTTACCGCCATGTAGGGTTTACAGCCAGCGTCCATGGTCTTTGCAACCGAGTCGACCAGATAACCACTGATACCAAAGTCACACATCTTCACCTGGCCCTGCATGTTAATGAGCACATTCGATGGCTTCACATCTACAGAGAGAGAGGGAAAGAGAGAGACAGAGACAGAAATAAAAAATGAACAGAACAACCGACTGACAGTGTTTTTTTAAAAAAAAGAAAGAAAAGCCACAATGTGTGTGGTCTTAAAAGAGAGACTGTCAACTTCAGCTCTCTCGACTCATTAAGTCGGTGTTCCACAGTCCCACAGTCGGCGGGATGTGTCAGGCGGGAGCTCGTTAAGAACAGAGTCGGTGCTGTGGTTCACACTGCAAGCTCAGACTAACTCACCTCGGTGAATCACTGACAGGTTGCTATGCAGGTGCTCCAGCGCTTTCACAATCTACAAGCACAGATTAAAGAAGGGTTAGAGATTTCAGATTACAGAGGGGTTAGCAACTCACCACACAGGCTAATGGACCGAAGACAGGAAGAGAAAAGAGGTTATGGATGGTTGCATGGATGGACAGATATTTACTTGATAACTTTTCTACCCACTCTCAAAAAAAAGTGGTACCATCTACAGAATTTTTAAAAAAGCGACAACGGTTTTACTTTACATGTGAGACTGAAAATTTCACTCTGCTTTTTCTGTTTTGGGTAGGGATGTACCGATCCGATCTCAAAGATCGGTATTGGGGCCAATCAAGGTATTTTTTAACTTTACTGAGCACAACCCAAAGCCCGATCCTTTGTTTTACGTCAGCTGTCACACAGGTGTCATAAACGAAGAGCACAATTTGTGGCCGGACGTGGCTAAAATGTCTGCAGTGTGGATATGTTTTAAATTGGGAAACGAAAGCAGTCCAACAGCCACTTGTAATGTTTGCAATGCGACCATTTTGTGAGGCGGTAGTAACACAGAGCTGTGTTCAATAGGCTACTACCACTTTGACACGGCACCTACAGAATAAACACTCAGAATACAGCGAGTTCACTCAGGTAACACAGACAAAGGCTGCTCCGAAGCAACACACATTGGAGGACATACTTTTGAAAGGAGAGAGAGATTTTCTCGAGACAGCGACAAGGCCAAAAAGATTACCGAGAGCGTAACTGAAATCGCTTTGGATGACCAGCCCTTGTGGTAGCGAATACAGAGGTGTATTCAAATTCGGCAAATTGAGGCGAGCGTTCCAAGTGAATGGGCTTTCTTTTAACTTTTAAATTTGAACGTTTTTAGGTCAGCATACTCCGACGACATTAATCCTCAAGGCTACTAATAGCAACCAAGGTATCATTTCAAAATTGAAACACCTAACGCTTTAGCTATATGTGATGTATGGGAATTAGCCTGAACTAATGACCACAAAGAGCAATACAGTCGCTTAACTAACACTGAGGATTGATAACGACAGCATACAAAAAAGAGGCTATCAGAAAAAGTATCAACGTAACTGACAGTTAGACAACTTAACCACTTAAATTATTGTAAGATTAAATAAAATCGAACACTTGCGTATATTTTCTGGTATAACTCCCACAAGAAGCCTTATCCTCTTGACACTACATTTCAGACACTGTTCTACCAGAGCTTTACAAGAAGGTTTATTTTGTTATCTTTTAAAATAAAAAACGTAATTAAAAAAAAAATAAGGAACAGCTTGGCCGCAAGCATTTTTTTCCTTAATGCATTTGCTATTCAGTTGTCAAGCATATACATTGAATTGGTTTTAATCACTTTAATGTACTTGAATTGTGCACTGTGCAACTGTATTACCTAGGAAAATACAAGTATCGCATCGGGACTTGGTATCGGCAAATACTCAGTAATAAATGACTCGGATTGGGATCGGGGGCAAAAAAAACTTGATTGGGACATCGCTAGTTTTTGGTTTTGGTCGCTGTGTTTAACTGGGCTTTCTTTACATTTCCAGTTAGCTCAGACATGTGCTGCATGCCAGAGAAGTAGAGGAGAAAGGAAAAGGGACAAGGGGAGGAAGTCACACTGGAACATGACCAAAATCTCTTACTTTCCTCATTCACACATACATACATGCATGGATGCACGCATGCATGCACAAGCACACATGCACAAACACGCACACACACACACACAAGCACACAGAAAATTTCAGCTCAGGAATATCTGACAGATGACAGAAGTGAAGGTATAGTGGGTGGTGTGTTTAATATACATATCTATATATTTAATATACATATTAATATTTTGTGTGTGTGTGTGTGTGTTTATACATACATACATACATATACACACACACACACACACACACACACACACATATATATATATATACATATATATATATGAATAAACACTTATATTTATGGTAAAGACGTGGTGTTGTGAATGTCAGCTGTGATGATATATCTATTGTGAACAGATGTGGTGTAGTAAACGGAGGTTTGCGATTAAAAAGGAGAGGCCAGTGCTCACTCACAGAGACCGCTATCTTTCCCAGGATGTCCTCAGGGATGGTCATGCCCTTCTCATTCACCTGTTTATAAAACTTATCCAATGATGTGTCCATCAGCTCCATACAGATCCAAACGTCCCCCTGGCAACACACAGCAGGCCAATCAGAGTCAGCACATAGGCTTGGGAGTCAGGATGCGTCAGCTAGGTCACATTCTTGACACTTGTTTTCAACAATTAGGAAGCGAGTTTTCCAGTGCTGTCGGGAACAGGATATCCTGCGGAATTTTACTTTGGTAGACAGGTAACGCCATCTGGAAAATCTCAAGACTTTTTTTTTACCCCCAACTGGTACTTTTATGACTGATCTGTAGCTATGCCATCAGTGAGCACACACACTCAATGATTAACCGAATGTGAAAATTTTCCACGCTAGTTTTGGTGAACAATACACTCTGAATGGAGCTTCACCATTCAAAATGCTAATCAGTCTACTGCTAGTCTTAATCCTAGATTTGAAAAAAAAACCCCACCAACACCACCAACAAAAAAAATAGTCATTGACACAACTAAAATAATAAGACTTGATCTAAAAACAATTTCTGAATCACATAGTTTGCAAACTCATATTTGTTTCCACACAGTTTAAGAGCATAGCAAAGCAGGCCGCACTGTCTTGCTCCTGGACCGGTAGCAGACGGTGAAGTGTGGGCGGGGCCGTACCTCTCGGAAGAGCGCTCCGTAGAAGGTGACAGTGAAGAAACAGTCCACTGTTCTCATGGAAATGTCCAGATCCATCAGAAGTCTCTTCTGCTCCTGTGTGTTCACTGTTGCTCTGATCCTCTGCACCAAAAAACCAGAGAGACAAAAATCCACTTAGCTAAACCTAACTGTCCACGGTTAACGTAAAAATGGTTACTCAACTGTCCACCAAAACGAGTTCGATGAAAAATTTCTGTAAAGCACTTATAGCAACAATGTTCTAGTTGATACACACATAATATACTTCTGAGCTGCACCTCACACATTTGAACAGTATTCATAATAATGTGTGAAGGGAACTTGTGCTAATGAACACAAATGTCTGAGTCTTTCTGATTTACTGGCTGATACATTTTCCATGTCCAACTTATTTTCTACTTAACAAGCAGCTGCTGATCAACGTGCAGCACTGCGAATGGATTGGATGCAATTTTTATTACTATTTTTAAGTCAGTGGCTGTGACTGGAATGGATCCATGTCTCCGTTTAGGGCAGTAATATGTACATCTGCCTTGTTTTTTCTAGTGTCAGAGTGTGAGATGAAGTTATGAAGTGATTTTGAGGGCACTTAGTATTTCCCACAGTTCAATGTAAGATCTAATGTACACAGCAAATGGTCACTAAAGAAACGGACACTAAAATGGTAAATCTATACCAAAATGTATCGCGAGTCTCTTGTTACTAAGCAACAAAACTGACGAGATGCCATCATCCTCTCAACAAATCTCGTTTACAAATGTAGCCAAGTAAACATGTTTTTGCGGTAACAAAAAAATCAAGCTATTGTACGTTTTCTTTTAACTTAAAATTTGTAACTAATCAAATTATATATATATATATATATATATATATATATATATATATATATATTTGTATACATTTTTTTATTTTAAGTGTGTTAATAATTAGTAACTTGACCTCCAAAACAACTGTTGTGCTAATATAGCTTGAGGTAGCGTTAACACTGACCCTAATGACAAAACAGAAACAGCAGACAGTTGTTTTTGATAATTCTTTTTGTGTAAATGCTAAGTTCTCTTTCCAGCTAAATGACATGGTTCTTGCTATACCTTCATGCCTTGACGTTTGTATGCAGACGCAGGTTGGTGATGAGTAAGTGTACAAATTCAGTCACTTATCTGTGTGTTATTTTTTTTTTTACTGCTAATTACTGCACTAAATAGTTCTCCATCCCCCAGTAAAGGGCAGTGATGGAATAGGGATCCATCCTGGTCACAGCCAAGGTCTGGAACACCTAGTGTTTCATAACTTCTCTCAGTTATGAAGACTGAACTACAACACACCACATGCTAACCTGGAGTTAAGTGCCAAAAACACAACAGTCCATATCAGTCATGTAGTGGAATGACATCATCTTGATAAATCTACTTTTATAATGTGGCAGTGGGCAGGACTTCAATCATGAGTGGAGGTTAGTAATTGGTTGGTTACACTGAGAGTTGGAAAAGGCTGTAAAGGAGAGTGATGGAAGGTGATTGGTTGGGTAAACTTATGGTGGGCAAGGCTTTAATGGAGAAAGTGGACTGGTTTGGTAAACTGACAGATGGGAGGGCTTTAGTGGACAAGCATGAGACGACTGGTTGGTTAAACTAAAAATGGGTAGAGGTGACTGGTTGGGTAGACATCTACCTTTACAGCCATGATTACTCCACTGGGCACGTGTCTCATCTTGTCCACCACTCCATACGCCCCTCGCCCCAGCTCTTCGATCTGCTCCAGGTCATCGGCCTTCACCTCAAAGTTCTGCTCATGGAACACACACACACACACACACACACACACACACACACACACACACACACACACACACACACAGCAGGAGAGGTTAACATGACTCACTGCTTTGGCTCACCCAAAGTTGTTCCCAGGCAATCTGTAGAAAATGCGAGGCTAAACCATGAAAGAAACGGTTAAGCAGGGGGAGGAGTTGGAAGAAGAAGAAGAAGAAGAAGAAGAGAGAGAGAGAGGGAAGAGAGCGACAGCATGACAGATGACAATGCAAAGACTTGCTTTGGGCCTTCGTTCTCCACGAAAGTGATTAAAGACAAAGACATGCCTTCGTTTCAACAGACGCATCAGGTATCATTCTGTGGGAGATGCAACACATTCTCTCTTTTGTCCCTCTATCTCTCTCTGTCTCTCTCTCACTCTCCTCTCACTGGTTACTCTGTTTTGAACCCAAACAACAAAACCTAGTTGTCTTCATATCTGCGCCTTTCGAGGAGGAAGGTCCTTACAAGAGGTACTCTTCTGTCTCTAAAAATGAGCCAGGTTACCAAAACCTCAGGCTTGATTATTAGAGCAAAGGCAGTCCCATTTGCCAATGGAAAATTCCACTTATTTGATGAGTTTAAAATAAATATTTTTACTGCCTAAGAGGCAATAAAGTGCATTCCAGTCTGCCTACAATCAGAAGTATTCAATTCAGCTGTAATGTGCACTGGGCCGTTCTTTACAGCTCAGGGGGGATTAATTGAGCCAAGCCTTTATATCAATACCAGGAGATGAGCTTACATTACCGAGAGAGAGATCAGTGAGCAAACTAACATACATGCAATTATGAAGATGTGTGGTCTTGGCTTTATAGTAGTAACAAGGTGCTGTAACTGATTTCCAGGCCACACAACCCTACTCATAAAGAAAGATTCATGGAAACACAACGGTCAGATGTAACACAAAGTTCAAACTACTACCAGATAAATGCTACCAATACCCTGCAGGAAATGCTTCAATCTCTGTATTCTAGTTTGTCATGAGTTAGAAATAAGATGGAATTAGCCACAGGGTAAAGACAGAAAGAACAATAGGGGAAAAGAAAAGAAAAGAAAAGAAAAGAAAAGAAAAGAAAAGAAAAGAAAAGGAAAAATCATTTTTGGCAGTAACGGAGAGGCTCATTTAAAACAGGAGCGTGTCATATCTGAGCCAGTGATTAGGCCATGAGGGGGTTAGGAATGAGTCATACCTTCTCCCCAATGGTGACACAGGCTTTGGAGTCCAAGTCTCTCGGCGGCCTGCAGAAAATGACTCATATTCAGTCCTCACAGGTTTCACAGAGACTCAATTAACGACAAGAGACTCCAGTCATCCTTAATTACATACTCAATCCTGACATCTTTTCTCCATAGACTGAACTGCATCTGAACACATTAAGAAAACTGGATTTCTGTAGGAACATGTATAACACCACATAGGGTATAATCTAAGCACAGTCTTATGTAACAGACTGCTTTTCTCATAAATACACTAAGCCTTGAGTCTGCTGGGTAAAATCAAGGCTATAAAACCAATACAAAAGAGTACAAATTTAACTGATGCAGAAATTTCAGGGGACACAAACGGAGGTGAAAGGGCAAACCCTTACGTTGCTGCAGGTGGGGGCTGCTCAAACACCTCCTTGGAGAGTTTAAGCCCCGGTTTCTTCTTACCTGTGGAACAAAGGACAGAGAGAGAGACGGAGCGAGTCATTAATAGGGCCAAATGCTGGCAACCATTGCCTGTTAAAAAAAAAACAAAAAGAAAAAAACAGTCAGTTGTTTTAGAGAGCACGAATTTGACAGCATCTCTTTGTTTGGAAGAAGAACCACTGCTTTAAATGACACTGAAAAATTTCTTCTGGCAAAGAAAAAGAAAGAAAAAAAATCTAAATGGATAATTATGATTAAGGGGACCATTCCTGAGCAGCCTCCAAACAACCTGCTACAAATCAGAACAAAATCAGTCTACTTTAGCACGTCCTGCAGGGCTTCTGTGAATCCACAGCGAAGGAGACGCTTACGGTCAGACAGTGCAGTCGACTCCAGATCCTAAGTGTGTGAAATCGGGCGTGCCAGCGAGAGAGGACAGGCAGCACTGCCAGGTGCGTTCTCTCCATCTGGAGCAACTGACGCCTGCACCGCAACAAACGCCACAACAAGAGGCAGGACTGAGCATGACTGACAGGTAATCTGGCCAATCAGACCGACTGATGCACTGCACATACCTGACAGGCACCGCCTACTCTACCAAGCAGTTACAGCCCCAACTGCAAACCCATAAACTCTAAAGCAACAAAAAGCTTGTCTTGTACCCCACACTTCCCAAAATATTTTTAAATTTCTACATAAGATCATGTGTGATCATATGTTGGTAAATGATCCAGTGAGGTGCAGAAGTGCATATAATGAAGACTGTCTTTACAGGAAACAGACACAGACACAGACAAAGACACAGACACAAACACACACACGCGCGCACACACGCGCACACACACACACGCGCACACACACACAGAAAGAAAGAGAGAGATTATCTCAGCTGACAGGAAGATTTTTTCTTTTACAGCATTTCAAAAGAAGGCGTGTGAAGACAGAACAGAAAAGTATGCAGGTAACTTTGTAATTATAACTGTATGGAAGCCATAACAGTGATCATGGTGGTGTCATTAGTAAGTGATAGCTGTTCACAACAGCTGATGAGGACAGTGGAAGACAACATTGACAACTTTGTAAAAATAAACTAAAGGACATGTTAATATATATATATATATATATATATATATATATATATATATATAAAATTGTGTGGATATATGTATATATGAGCAGATGAGGAAACTGACAGAAGAACAGACAGGATGACTGGATGTTCAGAGAGAATATTTGTATTGATAAACAATAGTACTGAAGTCAAAGTAACAATGAAATAGTAACGTTCACTCACTCTGAGTCTGGACTGTGCTGTCTGTAATGGCTGTTAAATATCAGATTTTACTTTGTGTTTCAGTGTCCTTCAGACACAGTGTTGACCTGTGTGCAATAATAATAATAATAAATAATAATAATAATCAAAATAATAATAATAATAATGAGAGTAGAACTAAGCATATCTCAAGGGAATTTGTGTGTGTGTGTGTAACAGACACAATGAACTTCATTTGAATGACGCACATTACTTAATTCAGCTTTATAGGGACACTAGATATTTCATATCACTGCAAACTTTGGTATCGTTAATTAAACAATACCATGGCTAAAAGAGAAAAGGATTGACAAATTGAATATCACAACAACTGGATATGAATGGAACTTAATTTTCATGTATCCCAAAACATCAGGATGGAAATGGAGGTCTGTGTGTAATTTTGGTTAAAGAAAGAAAGAAAGACAGAAAGAAAGAAAGAAAGAAAGGACATTGAGGACAGGAATTTGTCACTCAGGTTTGTTTCCAATTACGCCCCCGTGCACACACACGTTAGCCTGCTATCGTATATGACCCATATGACGCAACGGTGGGCCAAAATGTAGTGAAAGTCAAATCGGCGATACTACAGTATAAATCGCTCTTCCACATTTCCGGTTTTAAGCTCTTCGCAATATGATGGCTATCTTTTAGATATCTGACATACTGGATATACTTCCACGCTTCGCTTGCACAGTGGATTCGTCTTTAAAATTACGTTCGAACATAAAATCCTAACAGATTTCAGATTTAGCTCTCTGCCATGCCTTCAGCTGCTCGTTCTTTGTGTGTGGCAAATTCTAACTCCAATTCTTTATACGGTCTTTGAACTTTTGCGCAGTTTGTGCGCTAGCAGCCAGAGGTGCTTTCCTCTTAACCGCAATTGTATTACTGTGCCAAATTAATACTTGGTCAAGCACATAAGAATGGCAGGTGTCGCGCCCAAAATTTCACTCCATGCTAGAATTCTGCTCTGTTTCACGTGAACGCGCACATGCTCAATGCTGTTACTTAAAACCTTTGCTCTTCATTCTGTTGTCAGTTTAGCAATTACACTCACCGTATATGCGTGTTAGTCGCTTAGTCGTTTACACCCATTATAATGACCTGCCGTAGGACATAAAACAGAAATACAAAAAAAAGTGGAAATAAGAAGCATTTTTAGAAAATGGCTTTGGTACAAACTAACTGATTTGGCACTCAGTTTTAGAGGTTCACTTGCCGTTATCTGACATATCAGTTATAGAGAAAACAGTTTATCTTACAGGTAGCTGGGGGGGTGGGGTAAACTTGGGCAGAGGGGCTATTGGGGAATTAATACGCACAAATGTGGTTAGTTCAGAGTATTTGTCGCTGTTTGGGACGACAACTCTGGGCACGTCATGTCACCCTTTACCTGTATCCCTGCCCAGAGTGGAGTGCTCTCCTGTTTCCAGGACAACTCTGTTGCCTGAAAATTGAGTGTTTAAAAAGCTTCTCGCACCTGCATTTACACTCCCGACAACACTAACAGAAAAGTGACACCCTTCCAGTAACTCTCAACAATCCATCTGCCTTTCAACTGATAAAAAGACAACTTTTCCACAGAGAGCACTCACAGAAAACACTCCAGTTTGCAAGGGTACCTCATCACCTCAAAAGCTTTTTTTAGTGTTATCACATCTTCACCTGACGTGGCTCACCAGCCAGTCAGTGCCAAAAATGACGAACTGCATTATAGTTGCATTATTAGCCATACCGAGCCGCTCTACTTGGGTTTGCACAGCAGATAGCAGCCAGAAAGGGAAAATAAAATATGCCTGTATTCATCAAAATGCTGCGTCATCATCATAAAGCTCAATATCAGACACTCAAACTTAATTACTGCCAAGTCATGTTAAAACTTATACACAGCTCCGGGAAATGTAGCAGTACCCATACCCGTCACTCCCATGGAGCTGGAGCTGCGTGTCTGAGTGTTTGTATGTGTGTGTGTGTGTGTGTATATATATATATATATATGTACACAGGTGTGTGTGTTGGGGGGGGCAGGATGGAATTCAACTGTGGCTCCAGACAGCAGCATCTTGGGCTTGGTTGACAAGACACAGCATGCTTCACGGACTACAGAACAGCTTTCATCTCCTCTGAGGCACAAATGCAAATTACACAAGTGTAATTTGTGTAATAACTCAAGAGTGCTTCATTACTGGTTTGTTCTCCTGACCAAAAGAGAGAGAGATAGAGAGAGAGAAAAAAAAAGAAAATCTTGGCAATTGTTCCGCTGAACGAAGACAAGTGAATGACTGGCTGTGAAAGGGGATTTCAGTGTTCCATCTTTAGTTAAGCTTTTTTAACACATAACCAACAAGAACAAACATACAGACCCTGTGGCTAACCCTTAAAACTTTTTGTTCCCATTGCAGTAAACCTGAAAAACATGAGTTAGTGAGGTAAAGGGAAATGACGAAGGAAGAGAGAGAGAGAAAGACAGGGTAAGAGAGAGAGGAAGAGAGCGAGAGAGCAAGAGAGAGAGGGCGAGAGTGGGAGAGGAGGGACCAACATGGTAGAAAATTGCATAACTAAATACCATGGAAAGAAAGAGGAAAAAAGCTTGAAGTTTGTGTGTTTTTTGTAACACCACAATCTCTAAAAGAATATATCTTTTGGGAATGCCTCCAAAGCTCTGGTATAAATGTTTTCACAGCTGGCTTGGTTGTGAGGTTGTGTTTTTTTTTGTTTGTTTGTTTTTAAAAGTTCAGGTAAAATTCTGTTTGGTGGGGTTTCTTGCTCCACTTTAAGAAACACAAATTTCTTCTGATTTTTTGCTGAGCTCTGCATCATATTCCACCTCTGGTTTCATGGAAAATGCACAATGGTTTGAAGAAGGAGAGAGAGAGAGAGAGAGAGAGAGAGAGAGAACCAACAGCTTGGATTCTGACAAGCAGACTTGGCCAGTAGTTTGTCCTAGCTGATATCCTGCACCACTTGTGTATATTGACTGAAAGAAGATGAAAAAGAAATTCTTCCAAATGCTAATCAACAAACTTCAGCACACCCTGGCGCTGACTCCAATGACTCCACAAACCTATCCAAGTATCTTGGTGGAAAGACGTCAATGAACAACGTCTGCCTGCCCCCCCTACACGACACTGCCTCATTCTTGGCCTTCCAGTACCCACTCATGTACTCTGCCTGGAATTCCAACTATCCCAAAAGTTCCCTCAATGGAATTTCAGGGACCCAGAGGAGGAAGGATGAATCAGTGTGAGAGTGCTACATGGGTTGGAGCAGACTCAGAGGGCGGTTTTGGGAGGGGGGGGGTGCAGAGAAAGAAACAATACTGCAGGGACAAAAGAGAGAGACCAAAGAAAAAAGAGAAGGAGAGACAGCCAGATAAACAGACAGAAAGGGAACACAACAACACTGTGCCACACAGGAAGAGACCAGAGAAAAAGAGACTTAGACAGAGTGTGTGTGTGTGTGTGTGTGTGTGTGTTGAGTGAGAGAGAGACAAAGACAGAGAGAGGGAGACAGAGAGAGAAAGACACTGAGTGAGAATGTGTGAGAGAGAAAGAGAGAGACTGTGTGTGTGAAAGAGAAGGGGCAGAGAGAGAGAGAGAGTGAGAGAGAGAGTGAGCGTGTGTATGTGTGTGAGAAAGAGAGAGACTGTGTGTGTGAAAGAGAAGGGGCAGAGAGAGAGAGAGAGAGAGAGAGAGAGTGTGTATGTGTGTGAGAAAGAGAGAGAGATGAAAATAACCTCCTCTGCCGATGGCTGCCCCCCCCCAGCCGCTCTGGCAGTCTGTAAGATACACCGCACTTCCAAAGATGGCAGACCCTGTCGCTTACAGCTGTTAGGGGGGGGTACTGCTTTGGGAAGCATGCCGTCACTGCTTTCCACAAGTGCAGTTTCACTTCAGTGACACCCACCAACAACCCCACAGCGCTGCAAACATCCGCAGCCCATGACCAATCCTTTCCCACCTCCACTCAGCCCTTTCTTTTTCCATAGCTTCCTGTCTTCACACAGATCTCGATGCTTTCTGGACTTCACCCAGGTACTTCTTCAAACAAGAAGGATGTGACCCATGTCAAGTGACATTGAGGAAATAAATAATAATAATAACAACGATAAGGTTGAAAACTCTAAGTAGTCTTTGCCAAATCCTGTCATGATATTACATCAATCAAAAACATTTGTAAGCACGTTCTCGCACTATCTGCTAGCACTATCTAGCAGAGTCTGCCTCAAACTCCCAGTGCCTGGACTTGGCAGGAACATCCGTGGAGGATTCAGTACAAGGCGACAGGGTGTTGTGTGGGAAAAAAATGCTCAGGATTACATGTAAACCTGTTGACACCCAATCTCTCCACTCACTTCTCAGTCGAACTCCGACTGTAGCGCCACGTGATGTTCAATGTTTTATTCAGTGCCTCGAAAAAGTGTCTGAAAATGAGTCTTTTTAAAACTCAGACAGCTCCATTAACTGCTTCAATCTTTTGTTCTCTCCCCGCACCCCACCACCCCTCCCCCCCCTTTTTTTTTTAATATGGCCTCTGTATTCATTGAAGACTCTCTTTGCCCCTGCTGTGGACTGACATGCCACTTTGCATTAAAAAATATCTTGCACTGATGAATGCAATACAAAATAGTAGGTCACAAACCTCATTGCTATATACATATCCATTATTGAGAATCTAACGAAAAATGATATCTCGCTATGACTGACAGAATAAATCTGTAGTTACATCAACATTGTATGTCGTATACTGCTCCTTCAAAACAAATAAACAAAACAAAGCAAAACAAATAGATCAGTGCCGTCAACTGCAGACAGAGACTTATCGTCCACATGTGAATAGGTTTTAGTGCAATCATGCATCAGGGACCGACTAAGCACAACGGTTTAATATCACACACGTTTCTTTCCCCCATGATGCCTTCATGAAGTAATTATGTGTCTGATTGAGACTTCAAAAGGCTCAACGTAATGGTAACATACTTTTCAATTAAATAACTAGTATCTGGATTTTGCTACAAGTTCATTTTGCACAAAGAAAAGTCATTTTTTGTGTATAAGCAGCTTCCCAACTTTGCCCAGTTTGCTTAGGGCAACGATGAGACACAACAGAGGTAAGCTTGGGGGAGGACAGGGGCGTGATGGCTGTCAATTATTCAGAGGTTTGCAATCAGTCAGATCAATGTCAGAATGCTGTGTACGCAATCCATCCTCCTGCTACTGAGGAGAGATCTGAGAAGAACCAGAGATGGAGACGGAGAGAGCGAGAGGCATTTTTGCCCCTCCAGCGCCTTGCGTCTGTGAGCATGCTGAGACTGCACACTGCTCATTCTTCTCCAAGAACACGGCACATTTATCCAGCTCTCAGTTTCAGTAACACTGCTCCCTTACCAATGATTCATAGGGTTGGGTACCGAAACCTGGTGCCGATATGGCACCGGTTCCTATATGATCGGTATCTACCAGACCTAATCGCAACACAGATTTCGGTGCCTCATTTCAGTGACACTTAATGCCTGAGTTGTCGACTGAAATATTTGCCCTCTGGTGCTCCGAAACGGACGTTACAGGCAACAGAAGCATCACTGCACGTCATGTGCCACTGCTAATTAACATTACACTTGCTCTGATGGCAGTAGGCACCTACCGTTAGCTAGCAACTACCTTAAACACGGTTAAAAGCTAAACAGTCTAAAGTGTGGCTGTATTTTACGCAAAAGGTTTCCAACACCAGGACATGCATCAAATGTTTAAAAACAATTGCGTGTAATGGGGGGGCACACGTCAAATTTAACGAAGCATCTGGCAACACACTGGATACACTTGAAAGTAAAGGAAGAATTCCAACATCTCCAACATCCAAAATATATTTTGCTGTTATTATTACTGCAACTGTTACTTGGTGGTAAATTATTGTAGCTGGGTCAGGTTTTAATTATTATGTAAATTTGTTATGTAAATTATGTGTTTTGTATTTATTTATATTTATATATTTAAGGTGTTAAGTTAGTTCGGTTTGAAGTTCAAATTAACCTTAGAAATAGCCGTTCTTTAATGTCGCGACCTTCATTTTGTGCTTTTTTTAAAAGTATCGGTTCAGGCACCATTCAGGCACCGGTACCGTTTTAAAAGTATAGTTTTAGCACCAGTATCAGAGAAAAAACAAACAGTACCCAATCCTACCGATGAACCTCAACAACATGCAGCCAGGGGCTCATAAACATCCCTAAACGTCCACACTGTTACATGCTGCGGCGCTCCACATGCCTGATGCCTGTTGCACCTCCATTCTGTCTCATGCAGCAGTCTGCTCTCAGGCATTCTCTCCACATTTTCCAGCTCTGGGTAACTCCAGCAACATCACTGGGGTAAACATCAACACAAGACGGGGGCCAGCTCTCTATGGCTGTATGAAAAGTGGGAAACCTCTTCAAGGATTGCTACACATTTTAACTTTTCAACCAGAAAAAAACTGACCTGTCGAAATAGTGGGGTTTATTACCCCTGCATGGAGGAGGGGGGTGGGCGAATGGTGGGCATTTGCACATTTGCATGACAAATGTTACAACTGTGCTGTGCTGCTCTGCAAAGCAGAACGCCAAGCTACAGGGGAAAGACATGGCTTAGGAGTCCACTGTGTATGTGACCAAGACTTCAGGAAGATGCACACTGCTGGACAGAGAGAAAGAACAGTCCCAAGCAGCAGCGCAACAACGATAAAAACATAAGAACACAGCACACACAAGATTCTGTGCAAGAACTGCAAGCATGCTGATCATCCAGGGATGCTTTCCAGACAAACAACTGCCAGCTACACAAAATGTCAACAGCCATCCCGCAAAAGCCAGCCGGTGCTGGGCACAAGAACCACATTCCTACATTTTCACCTTCTTTTTTCCTGGCCACTGGATGTTTTATAGACACAAGGATCCATGTTTTGCGTGTTAAAGATGAATGCAAACCATTTGTTTTCAGTCACGGGAGATATAAAATCCCATTTGCTATCATGTACGGCGAAGACAAAGCTGTACAAAAAGTGTCCGTGTGTAAAAGCAACCTTTAAGAAAGCCAAGACACGGTCAATGACAAATGCACACGAGCAACATTTAAACTTCAAACAGGCGTAATTTCAAACGGTTCCGTCAAAACAGCTTTCACGCAAATGTGTGCAGTAAATAGTACGCAACTAACGCGGTCACCTCAAGGTTACCAACAATTTACCTCCTACCTTTCTCAGAATTGTACTACCTGCCCACCACCAACACGTCCGGCAGGGTGAACTCCGAGGAGCGAGTTTGTTTTCGCGCTGGAGGGGTGGGTTGGAGGGCTGGGATTGAATCGAATTTTTACATACCATAACACAGGTGAGTCGTATGTGTGTTACGCAACTCTCCCCTTCTCTCTCTCCACATTGATAACAACTCTATACATCATAAGGTATAACAAACATGCCCCACCCCTTCTCAAACGTTATCCCTACACCTCTACCCCCACGTTCAGCTTATTCAGTCACTCCAATTACCAGTTTTTTAATAACAACCCGGAGGCACTACTTGTGACGGCTGCAAAATTCCAACGTTGTAAGATACAGCAGCTGTTGGACAGAGGCGTGTGGTTTAGACTCATAGGAGTAACGTAAATTAGGTGTGAATACACTCACAAATACTGGAATAGTTTGGGGGTTGAGATGAAAAGACCCGCTCTGGCAAGAGGTTTCGAGTAGCTGAAAGCTAGTCTGTCTTAGTTTTACTGCCTGTTTAAAGGTACGATCAAAACCCTTAGCTGACGTTTTGCCTTTAAACAGCGTTTAGCAATTCTGTTTCTGGGTGGTTACCTATGGCATGAGTTTCCTTGATCTTTGCTGATCTTGAAGATCAGTGTTGTACTCGGACATTTGCCCTGTTCCTTGAACTGTTTGTGGCACTAGACGTTCGCAACAAAACTATATTTAGCGTTTTATTTTTGCAGTTACTACCTATGCATTACCGCTGGAACAAAGCTTACTTGACGAGGCGTCCCAATAATTTTCCATTACGTGCACTGACAGTGATACAGCGAGCAACTCATAAAATAGACTGAACTTTCAGCGCAATTTTCCAACACATTCTACTTGATATGGCATGCAACTGGACCTTGTCAGGTCTTGTTCCCCAATACGTTCGTACAGCTGATGCACAAAGTTTAACAGTTACCCATGCACTTTGTATGCCCCAGGGACAAAACGAATGGAAACACATTATTTTTGCAGAATGTAATTAAATCATTTTTTTATAACAATTGCATGCCCATGACAAACTGGATACGAACAATGTTGGCGCTGCACAATCTATTCCATAGCCGACTGGGTAGTCCCTGAACGCGGAAAGAAGGCGTATCTTTGATTATCCTGGCAGAACAAGAATGCAAATATCGTGTACATGAGCGGCTTGGGAGCGCATCGCCTTACCAGGAACTCTGCAAAAGGGCAGATCTTAAAACAGGAAATGCAACTGACCCTTACAAACCATCAAACTTAGAGATGCATTGCTCCTGCCGAACCTACGGCCATGCACTTTGCAGGAATTGCAGCCACGACTGCATTTCCGAGCTTTTGCACAGATCGCTTTAATACACTTACCTCCCTTTGGCACAGACATTTCCCCTTTGCTCTGGTGGGGGGGAGGGGAAGCACAAAAGACTTTGCCTTCCTTCTCACTCCCTCCCTCCATCTATCTCGCAGAGAAGCTTCAGCGGGCTTGCTTTGCAACAAAGGTGCAAAATACAAGCCCCAGTCTTCATGCACTTGGATTCTTTTGGCGAGAAGTCCGTTCGTCTCCGTGCAAAGATTCACCTTTCAATTGCACACCGCGCAAATCGTTCGGGAAACGCGGAATTTTGCAACTGCACTGCAAAGAAAGCTCAGCAGCACTTACATGATGGGCCACGGCTAGCTGCTGAGAGCTCCTAACTTGGATCAGTATGAGCCCCTGCGAGCACACGTTCTTCCTGCACGAGCCGCAAAGGGTACTGGGACTTGTAGGCTTTACGCAGTTTCGGGCGTCACACCAAGATATAAAGTTTTTTGTGGTTTGACTGCATTGAACTGATTGAAACGATTATGTTATGATTGAATTAAGATTGCGATCGTCATTCACAAACAACAGAACTAGAACAGCGAAAAACATAACGAGTCCACACTTCATATTCGAGACAAAATAGCAGGCTTCCTTTGGAATTTACACTGGGTAGTGGTTTTATTGGGATCACAGCTATTACATAACAGGTGAAAAACGAAAGGTAAAGTGTTATGAAATACAGAACTACAATGGAAACAGACATATTACAAAATAAACATTGCAGTTTTTTTCAGTCAAAACGACAACTACCTGAACGTGCTAAAGCACTTCTATCAACTCAAAGTGATAGAGGTAGCCTATACCTACGGGTATAATGAAACCTAAGTTCAGCTTAACGTGGAATAATCAAATCTAATTATCTATGCATCTAAGACTGAAATGTGCTGACTTTAACCAGGCTCTATAGTACAATTTAGTATAGCACATAGCGTTTACACTGGAACAGAACTGCAGGACTCCTGGAATAGCAGACTGGGAACAGAGTTGATATTTAGTAGAGCAGAGTAGCACCTTGAAATGTTCAGATCATGAAGTTCATCTTGCTGACTGCATTCTGTTATATCACTATACATGTAAAGTCAGCACAATGTTAATTACTACTTTAGGGCTGGTAAACTAATCTGTGAGTCAAGAGTAACTTTTGTTAAACGTACTTAGAGGCAAAACTTTTAATAACAGCACAAAATGAGATTAAAAGAAGATTCTGTTCCACTTATTTGCAGTGATCTTTCAAAATAGCACAACACTTTTTGTCCACTTCATATCCAAGGCTTACAAAACTACTGCAAGAAGGGCACATCAATGGACATACTGTCATATTTGGTCGATCAAGTGCACAAATAAGTTTTTTTAAAGGTCCTAGAACGGGGGAATGTTACTTGTGAGTGCTGTGTGGGAACACAATTCTACCCAGCCATCTTGAAGCTCCCTAAATATTCAGAGTTATTTTTGCATTAAAGGGGGAGGGCTCTCTCTGTCTCTCACAGCCAGACAGAGTCTGATGCGATGGCAGAACATTTATTTAACATTCACAAAATGCTCAAAGAATTTTATTATACAAAACATCTCAATTAACTGTTGTAACAAAAGGTTGTTGGAATGTCATAAGAATGTTTCTGACAAAAGGGTTTTTTTTTGTTGTTGTTTTTTACAAACCTGATAGGAAAACACATCATGTCTTCACAATTTTCCTTCTGACTGAGGAGTGAAATGATGAGCTGAGTGTAGTATTAGCATTAGGATAGATGGAGGTATGCTGGACTTCAGACCAGGTCTGCTCTTTCTCATGGCAAACAGAAATCATCCTGATATGAGAATGTCATTATAGACACAGCACTGGGGACAGCTCCATGAAACAGAAAAGTAACCCTATTCACAGAACTACAGCGCAATAAGTTTTCAATTTCAGCCCTTGTGTCTGAAATGGAACTGACCTCAAAGTCCCTTGGGAGTGGGGGCTATGGTGATGTGAGAACACAAAGTTAAAAAGCTAGAGGGAGCACTTCCTATCTGTTGCTGTACTTGTCTCATTGACAGCACAGGGGAAAGATACAGAGTGCTCAGACCTTTTTAAAGAGTCTTTTGTTTTTAGCAAGATCTGTTCCAATGCATTGACTTGCACAAATTTTTTTTGTTTGTGTACTTTAATGTCAATTAAAATAACCCTATTCCCAAGACTGAGCTGACTTAGATAGTCCATGCATTTACAACATACTGTATATTATCAGGTGCACCCTCTAGCTTTTTAAACTTTGTGTGTCACAGCTTCAGTTCTTGCTAGTGATGAGAGTGTGGTACAGGGGTTTGATGATGATGTGCACATAGAAAGCACTATCCACCAGGTACTCAGAGGTGCGGTCGTGCAGGTCAGCCTCTGCAAGGAAGTTACCTGTCTCTTCGGTGCTCTGGTGGAAGTTGTAGATGTGCTTTACCACCAGTTTACTTTGCTGCCGCGTCGATACTAGGACGGTCTTCTGAAAGCTCACCCCAGCAAAGTCGGTGCTGGAGGTGGCAGGCGTGACAATGATCCGAGGGCGTCCAGTGCCAGCTATGCCCTCAGGGCGCGGTGGCTGCATGGTGCCCTGCTCCGTGTACATGGGCCGCATGCTGAGCGGTAACCAGCGGGGCGAGAACAAGGCATTCCACGTCACACGTTTGTTTGCATCAGAGCCACTTGGACCCAGCTGGGTTTGGAAGCTGGTGCTGCGGTCGTCACGACTTGGGTTATTGATGATCCAGGGCGCTCCCCAAGTTGGCGAAAGGTAATTACGTGGCACGAAAAGGCTGCAGTTCATGTCAAAAAACTTTGCCAGCTGAACTGGCGAGGTGGAGTGGAACTGGTAAGACATGTAGAGTAGGTCGCGCACCGACTCATGGTACTGCGTGAGAATCTGAGATTGGCGCTGCAGACGGAAGAGCTCCCGCGGCGGGATCATGGCGTAGCGCACCGCCCGTAAAGCGTTCTCTGTGGTCAGCCCATCTGGCTCATTCTTCATCAGCCACTCCTCTAGAGCCTCGAAGAGCTCCAGCTCACTCTGCAGGACCAGGTCTGACCGCTGCAGCAAGGCCATCAGCAGCTCCGGACCGACCAATGGCCACTCGCGGCTCTGCAGAACTGATGACAGATTCCAGGAAAGGTACTGCAGACAACTGTCCCGCAGTTCTGCATCTCCTGCCGCTGAGGCATACTGGTACCAGCCAACCACATGACCCCCTGGGGAATCAGTGGCAAGGTTTTGGCTCATGTACTCGGTCAGACCCCGCCGAAGACCCAGTATGCCGTACTTAGTAGCCAACTTATGCAGAGGAGTTGCCTGGTCCAGACGTATCAAGATCTCCCCGCAGTACAGGTACCTTCACAGAGAGAGGAAAGGGAAACATGCAGGGCGGTGAGACAAAAGATGGAACAGTGATGCTGCAGAGAAAGCAATGGCCTCATGCACGGGTATCAGGGGAAAGCTAAATACTCATTCAGGTAGGTGGAGGCTTAGAATCTGCAATGGCTTCTTCCCTCACAGTCTTCCTGAATGTCTTCTTTCTGTTTTTGTCTGACACTCATTTTTGTCTGTGATATGAAGTATGGTGGAAGCTGTTGTGCCAATAAGCTGGTGTGTGGTTCTGTCTTTCTGGTTTTGACACTAAAATGCTTGCTACATAGACTGAGGTGATTGGTGCAACAGAGCATACTTCTGTCTGCTCAATGAGTCATGGTGCAAACGGGATTAGGTCAACATTTTTTTACCCGCTGCAGAGCTGCAGTGTTTGACTGCGGCTATTTTTACCCCTCTCCCCAATCTCTCTCTCTCCCTCTCTCCCTCTCTCCCTCTCTCTCTCTCTCTCTCTCTCTCTCCTATGTTTACACTCATGCTCATTTTCAGACATCTCAAAAGATTTATATCATCAAACTCTAACTTAACTTGAGGACCTCTCCAAGAGTAATTCAAAAGTTCAGCACAGCCTGTATGTGTGGGGTGGGAACCTTGTGCACCTTTTGATGCATTGTCAGCATTTCACAGTAAAGCTTGCAGAGGCCATCACAAGTGGATCCATTTTAAAGTCATCAGTATTGCTTTTCATTGATTTCACAACCTGCTCTGCCCCACTAGAGAGGGGAGACTGTAATACCACAGCGAACCACCAGAGAGCACTCTGTGCATCTGTAGTAGGGGTCTACACTTGCCCAATTTATTCAACCTGTGAAATGTGGCAGATTAGCCTGTCATCTAAAGTGTTAGGAGATTATGCAGAGATGAGACCTAACATAGTCAGAGTGACTCACACAAGTTCTGTGCAGCCACCATTTGAGCCTGTGTTTAAGGTATATTTGAGCCAGTGTTTAAGGTTTGCTTGAGCCAGTGTTTAAGGTATGTTTGAGCCCATGTTTAAGGTGTGCTTGAGTCAGGGTTTCAGCAGTGTTTGAGCCAGTGTATAAGGTATGTTTTGAGGGAAAATCCAGGGTCTCTCAGAAGAGCCCTGCTTCTCAGCTAAAGATGAGAAATGTTTGCTCCGGTAATGTCCAGAGACGTTACATGTTAAATCATAGAGAAAAAGAGTTGAAAACATGGTTGAAAATGCTGTCACAACTCACTCTCTCACCTGATAAACTTTTCAAAGACGGCTGTGCAGTCGGAGGTCTCCCGCAGCACCAGTGTGCTGCTGTTGCGACTGTGCAGCAGTTCCTTGAACACAGGGCTCTGTAGCGACAGGACCAAGGCGTGAGCCTGAAGCACTTTCACTTCATCGGCATCTACCGTCTCCAACCTCAGCACCACATCACTGCTGTTCCCCTGCAGCAGCAGTCCCTCCAGCTTACCCAGCAGGCCCACAGCGTGACTCAGGGTCGCAGTGCTGCCCTCTAGTGGACTGTCCTCTCTCTGCAAGGCTGAGACAGACGAGAGAACAGAGAAGGTGTTGTACATAGATAGAGCATTGACATGTTCGAGTGTGGAGTATGTATGTATAGTCAGTATTCAAATGTAAGATTCAAAAGCACTATACAAATGTAAATAAAGCCATTATTGTCAGTTATGACAGATACTCATTTACTGCTGCATTATCTGATAGTAAATTGTCCTTGCTGTTGCTCTTTGCTTTTCCTGAATCTTCCCATGTAAATTGACCACATAACTACCATTTTCTCATTTTTATAACTTGCTATATTTACATACATTAGTTGACAAAAGTTTTAACACTTGGAACACGTGAATTTAGAGTTCATTTAGTGATACATAAATGAGGAAACAACCTTTTTTTTTACATAAACTGCACACACACTCCTGTTTGTGAACCTGGAGGTGGTTCCTCTTTTTTCATTGTTAAATTTACATTCTGAAATGTGGTTATGGCAAAACTTCCCTTCCTGTATCAAAGACAACTGGCTGAGTAACCTGCACTAAAGCACACACACACACACACACACACACACGCACACGCACACGCACATGCACACGCACACACGCGCATGCACACACACACACACTTTAGCTTCAGCAAATGCCCCCTTTTGTCTCGGATATTCCTTGAGTTGTTTACTGCATTTCTGCATGCCTTACCTGTGAGTGTGTACATGTGTGTATGTATGCATGTTTGCGTGTTTGGGCATGTGTGGGCAGAGAAGTCAAAGAAAGGACATCCACCAATAAATGTTTGCAAGATTTGAACTTCATATAAACAACTAATTGTTTAGCTACTGTAACATACAAGAAGAATCTTTTTTATTTGTACTCTTATTGAAAATCTTTGTTTATATAGCTTAAATACTGTACATCAGTTTATTTCCTTTGTTTTGTCTCTGGAATTCCCAGTTCACAAGTTACAAGGAAAAATTTTTAAAGCTTGCTCACTGTTTCAGTCCAGATATGATATTTCCGTAATATCAACTGGCAGATAAGACCACAGATATACAACTGACTCACTAACTCTTTTGTGAATAATACAACACAATGATCTTCCTCTTTGGCTGATAAAAATACAATAATAACAGGACCTGGACTCTAGAGCACTCTCTGACCCCAGTAACAAGTACAGTGAGTTTTTTTTTAAGCTTGCGTTTCTCTTTCCCTCCTGCCAAGTGTAATCACCTCCATCTTCCACACGCCCACCCCCTGCTCGGCTGTCACTCTGCCCACCGAGATGCACAGCCAGCTGGGCACTAGAGGAGGTGAGGTCACCTTACCTCCATGGAGCAGTTTCATGTGGAGAGAGAGGATAGCAGACCACAGGATCGCTGGGTAGATCCGAGAGAAGAGCCCACCTTCGAACTCACTCATTCCTTTTTTTATTGTTAAACCTCCTCCAGCTCTTTTCAATCCTTCTTTGTGGCCTCAGTTCTTCCTCTTCTCCCTCGTCCTCTCCTCCTTTTTCAGTGGTCTGTTAATATGTCGTGTCCAGTGTTGTCTACCCAGAGTGGCCAGTGTTTTTGGTGATTCTCTGATATATAGGCCACTGGATCTTCTAGCTGTTATAATCATAGCACCCCATTGATTGGCAAGATCTAGCTGATTTGTTTGGGGGGGACTGACTGTGGAGGGGGGAGTTGTCATGACAACAGCTTTGATCCCAAATCCTCTGGCGGCCCCTGTCATGTGCCATCGATCTGGAGGGAGGGGCCCCAGCTGTTTGCATGAGAACAGGGCCAAGGGATCACAAATTAAGTGTTAGAGTGTGTGTGTGTGTCTGTGTGTGTGTGTGTGTGTGTGTGTGTCTGTTTATATGCAACAGAGAGAGATGTCAGTCATGTAACATCATCGCTCTAAATGTCTTGAGATGGTTAAGGGTAGATTAATGTACTGTGTCTAAAAATACATTCTCAATAAATCATGAGTTAGCCCAGATAACTTCTTAAACTCCAAGCAAATTTGGAGGTCTTGGGTCCTCCTGCTCTGTTTTCAGTGGCTCAAGTGGCCTGTCAAAATACACCATGACGTTTAACGTAGACATCTGGGATACACGGACATGTGATTCTTAGACTGTACTCCCATCCACAGAGTGCACCCAAAAATCTGGACTCAAATCCACCTTTGGATCAAAGGTTAGTTTAGGGGAGCTGGTTTATTTATTCTAAATGTTCAAATATGGAAGTGTACTTTCCAACGAGATGTTTAAAGATGAGAAGTTCACGATGACAAGGACAATGTTACACTGTCGGCAGCAGCCAAAGGAACACTCAGAAATGGGCTGAGTAAGAGGTAGGGCTTTGGCTCTGACACATGCCAACAGGAGGGTGCTATTACAACGTAACTGATCCGTTTGTTTGTGTGTGTGTGTGTGTGTGTGTGTGTGTGTGTGTGTGTGTGTTCATACTGTACGTATATACAAGCTTACAAGACTTAATTAATTTCTAGTGTTTTTTGACTTTTTTCAGTGTCATTAAGCAAACACACAACACACAAACATTGTCTCCATATTCCTACAGCACTCATTAATACAGCACTCATTAATACAGCCTTCATTAATACAGCACTCATTAATACAGCCTTCATTAATACAGCACTCATTAATACAGCCGTCAGTAACAAATCACTCATTAATACAGCACTCATTAATATAGCCTTCAGTAACAAACCACTCATTAATACAGCCTTCATTCTTAATCCCTATTCCTACAGCACTCATTAATACAGCACTCATTAATACAGCCCTCATTAATACAACACTCATTAATACAGCCTTCAGTGACAAATCACTCATTAATACAGCCCTCATTAATACAACACTCATTAATACAGCCCTCATTAATACAACACTCATTAATACAACACTCATTAATACAACACTCATTAATACAGCCTTCATTAATACAGCCTTCATTAATACAACACTCATTAATACAACATTCATTAATACAGCCTTCATTAATACAGCACTCATTAATACAGCCCTCATTAATACAGCCTTCATTAATACAACACTCATTAATACAACACTCATTAATACAGCCTTCATTAATACAGCACTCATTAATACAGCCGTCAGTAACAAATCACTCATTAATACAGCACTCGTTAATATAGCCTTCGGTAACAAACCACTCATTAATACAGCCCTCATTCTTAATCTGTGTGTTCTTGCGTGTCTATGTTGGATTGGGGGGGGATGCGAGTTTGTGTGTGTGTGTGTGTGTGTGTGTGAGAGAGAGAGAGAGAGAGAGAGACAGACAGACAGAGACAGAGACAGAGAGATAACAAAAGGAGATCAGAGTAGTGCATTTCCAGTATTCATTCACTGGTGAAGACTTTGTCACGCTGCAGCTAAGGCAGATGTGGCTGTGATCTCAATCAGAACATATCCTGAGCCCTGGTAAACTCTGAAACATTCACACCAGTCTGGGCTGACAGTGGTGCCATTAGAAACATCCATTTGAATTGAACTGGGCCAAATACAAAGCCAAATGTTCACTGCTGCTCATTACTGGGCCCAGAACAATCCAGAAAAAGGGGACAGTGTCATTCCAGAGTCGCCCAATTGGCTGATTGTGTAAACTCCGTCTGTCTTCAAAACAAATTTATCATGTTGCTCTAGTAACACAGTTTAGAATCATTAGATGCCGCGGATGTACTCATGGTCACAGTAACCATACACAAGCCATTGAGCTGAATTTATTAAGAGACATTTTCAGCTGTAGGCAAAAGGGTAGTTAATCAGAGTGAACAAGTAGGACAACAGTCCACCAATCAAAATGCCCTACATAACTATCACTGACATATGAGACACACCAAAATCCCAGAAAAACTTAGTATCACAAATCACATCAGCTCACCTGTATCATATACTGGTTAGCTCCAGCCCCACCTTCCCAATGAAAGCACAGAACATGAAAAAGAGTGGACAAACCATAATGATGCTGTGTGTCACAGTTCTGTGGTCAGACTTAAATAAACCAAATTGCTCATGGTAGGAGTCTGGTCAATGCTTGACCCTTGTCTGGCTGCTTTACAGTAATATTGATTCCTGCTTGATTAGTGAGTCAAAGCCAATTACACAGTAGACCCAGATAGTGTGGGTTTGCTTTGCCTGTTTTACCTCCTTCTGCTTTTACACAGAGAGAGAGCCATAGAACATTTTCAAATCATGTTAGAGCAGAGTGTGAATGCATGGGTATTTTTTTCTGCATTTGGTAAAATATCTGAAAATTATGTCAGGAAATTAACAGTTTTTCTTTAGATAAAATTTTAGTCCAGTGACTCATAAAATTACTAAGGACATTTTAATTGCATTTGTTGATGCTGGAGTGTTTGCAAAGAGCTTTTAAAACCAAAACTCACACCCCCTATTTCCTATTTCAACCACAGTAAATTGACTGCATCCATTAATGAGATCCAAACTGTGTAACTGCACAGTTAGTTTCAGAGAAGGCTGGACATAACAGTTTAATAACTGAAGTTATTTTTTACCTATGAGGATGGCCACTGAGTGAAAACCTTCCCATTTTACTTCACAGGAATAGCATGATTCTCATATGTGAGATGACATTTCCTCCGGTAAGCCGACCTGCAGTAGTACCATTGTGTTGACTGACTGAGAGCAAAACTGAAACAAACTGTCATTGTTCTGTTTAGTCAGGAACCTGAAAAAACAGTAATAGCAATGTATGTGTGTGTGTGTGTGTGTGTGTGTGTGTGTGTTAGAGGTGTACAGAGACATCATTATCTGTATCTGTTTCTGGATCTGGATCTGTTCAACCAACAAAATGATCTGTCTCTGTATCTGTATTTGGATAGTAGACCGCAGGTGGTTGTGGTTTATGCTGGAAGTCGCGCTAAATTGGGCAAATTATGTATTTTCTAGCCTAATATTCATTGGCAATGCAACTTTTGGGCCTTCAAAGCATCAAATTGACTCAATATCGGCATATAATTGATTATGAAATATATTGCCACATCCTCATACTGTACTTTTCATCTCTCTCTCTTTTTTCATTTCTATTTGTAACTAAACTAAGTTTTATAAACTGTCTGACTTTCGACTGGGTTTGTAATGGAGGAAATACAGTACATACCGCTAACAACTACAGGTTGCAGGGGTGTACCAGCTGCCTCACCAGGCTTTCGCTAGCTCCTGCACCTGACTCGGTGGGGCGACTACAGAATATGGCGATCACTTGTCAATAATATGTAGTAAATGAAACGAGTAGTTAGGGAATCAAAGTCCTATGTTGTAAACAGAATGGGCATTTTTTTTTCAAATCTTGTGGCCATCCACAATGACATGAAACGATTTGAAGAAACACAATGCCTGACGTACAGACATGTCAGTCATGTTTTTCCCCCCGAATAAAAACGAGCAACTTCAGGTAGAAGAAATATCTGTTCCCATCGCATTATTTGTTCTTTCCCGAATACCGTATTCGGATTCTGGTGCATACCTAGTGTGTACATAGGCATAAATTCAAGAGCAATTAAATGTGCCTTAAATGAACCCTCAAATTAAACTTGACTGTGAATTACCACAAGAGGGCAGTATTGATTTAATTCACCAAGGCCAATGAGCACTTTATAAATCAATGAGTTAGTGGCTGTTGCTGGGCTAATGCTTAGCCTTCTTCTGATGATGATGACAGCCATCTCTCTCTCTCTCTCTCCATTCCTTTTTTCTCCTCCACAACACCCGCCAATTAAATGCACATTAATTAAGTCAAATCCAAGTGAAGTGTATGTCCTTTGATCCCATTAGTAGCTCTTATGTATTAATGCAGTCTAATGGAACAAAACTTTGTCTCTTAAAAGTGCATTAAACTATGTATTTGTGTTGGTAGTGCAGACTCATGAAAACAAACAGTGTGACTGTATTGTGAAGATATTGTGAGTCATAAAGCTGTAATTACGTCTTTAAGATTGGGTACACATGTGTAGGCAGCCCACACCATGCTGCAGGACTTAATTGCTGCCTGAGATGTTTTTAGTGAGATACTAAGTTACTGATTGTGTGTGTGGTCCCTGAGTTATGAATAAGTGCTGTATTAATGAGTGCTGTATTAATGAAGGCTGTATTAATGATGGCTGTATTAATGAGTGTTGTATTAATGAGTGCTGTATTAATGAGTGCTGTATTAATGAGTGTTGTATTAATGAAGGCTGTATTAATGATGGCTGTATTAATGAGTGTTGTATTAATGAGTGCTGTATTAATGAGTGCTGTATTAATGAAGGCTGTATTAATGAAGGCTGTATTAATGAGGGCTGTATTAATGAGTGTTGTATTAATGAAGGCTGTATTAATGAGTGTTGTGTTAATGAGTGTTGTATTAATGAAAGTTGTATTAATGAGTGCTTTATTAATGAGGGCTGTATTAATGAGTGTTGTTTTAATGAGGGCTGTATTAATGAGTGTTGTATTAATGAAGGCTGTATTAATGAGTGATGTATTAATGAGTGCTGTACTAATGAGTGTTGTATTAATGAAGGCTGTATTAATGAGTGTTGTATTAATGAGTGTTGTATTAATGCGTGTTGTATTAATGAAGGCTGCATTAATGAGTGCTGTACTAATGAATGTTGTATTAATGAGGGCTTTATTAATGAGTGATTTGTCACCGAAGGCTGTATTAACGAGTGCTGTATTAATGAGTGTTGTATTAATGAGTGTTGTATTAATGAGGGCTGTATTAATGAGTGATTTGTCACTGAAGGCTGTATTAATGAGTGTTGTATTAATGAGGGCTGTATAAATGACTGTTGTATTAATGAGTGCTGTAGGAATATGGAGACAGTGTTTGTGTGTTGTGTGTTTGCTTACGGACAAAGACACTTGAAATTAAGTCTTGTAAGCTTGCATCTACATACAGAATGCACACACACACACACACACACACACACACACGACTGTTCAAGAGAGATGACTTTTTGGAATATATACAATATTTCATTGCCACAGTCCAGTGGAAAAATATTATGCTGGCCAGTTCCAGTGCTGACCATGTTAGGCATGAAAAATTCTCCATAAACTAACCTTTGATAAGTCTACACTGGAGTGGACCAGTCAGGGACAATGGAAGTGCTACAGTAAAATACCACCCACCTTCCCAAAGGTTTACATTTCTCAATCAGTATTTATATGAAGGATTCCAATAGACAAACTTCAGGATAAAAAGAAGGGCAGTGCACAGACCAGAACAATTTGACAGATGTACTGTAATTCTAAAGAGAATAGTATGACAAATTATTCACACCATTGTCAATCAATGACAGCTGTAAGAACATTAGAAAAATAGTTCAATAGAAATGACTTGGCAAATATTTGTTAGAAGCACCATGAACACATGAATCATGAATGGGAACAACAGAATAAAAGGTCTGAATGTGCATACACACACACACACACACACACACACACACACACACACATAAATGAATAAACTCTTTGCTGCTCTAATGGTGCCAGTGTGTCCTCTCTCTCCCCCTCCCCCCCTGTTTGAACAGAGGCTGATGTGAGGAGATAATGAAGGGTCTCGGATACACAGAGCGTGCATGGTGACCTGCGATAAGTAAGAAATGGAACTAGCCATCACTTAGCACACCCTCCACCTCCTGTCTGCAAAAGTCTCTGCAAAACTGCTGTAGCTGGGAAGTTATTTGTGTTGGAGAACAGAGGTACAGCAGAATTCCTCTGCCCCTTCGACCTCTCGGTATCTAAAATATTCTGAAATCTGCACACATGTAGTGAACTGATAATGGAGGAAATGTTTTCTTGGGCTGACTGTTTAAGGGGTGACATATCGGTGGATGCCATAAATTTTCAATAATGAACATCAGACTACCATTAATTTATGAGTTTATAAGGCTGTTTAGATTCCTACAGTCTTTTGAAAAAAAAACCCCCCACAACTGTAGAAATCGGCCGTGTCAAATGTAAGGAGTTATATTAAATCTCACGGTCAGTTATCTGACATTATCATGAGCCAAAGCGTAACTCATCCTGTGGGGGGGGGTTGGTGCCTTTATGAGACCACACTTCAGTAACACTACTAAAAAAACACATTTCTCTCATTGCGTGCCATGAAGTACAATAGGCAACTCAATTACCTTACTGTGCCTATCCGACAAGCAGTTTTGGTCATAAATGTCATTTAATGTATCAGTCTACCATGAAATAGAAGGGCAGTGCCAGAAGGCCATTAGCTTGCCTTCCCACATCTTTCAGACATGCACGAGTGTGTTTGTATTGGAGAATAACGCTGTGGAGTCAGAGCAAACTGTTGTCATCGTCCATATATCAAATGACGACCGTTTGGACTGTACCCGGTGGGAAATCTGCGTAAAGCCACGTTTTTGTTTTTTAAAAAACATGACAATACAGAAGAAAGACTCTAAAAACACAGCTCTGCTTTTGACCTTTTTCTTACCGTTTTTTTTTTTTTCAGCATAGCAATATGACAAAATTACAATGGATCGACTGTTTTTTTTACCTCCACAGTCGCTCACATAAGTAAGTATGTAACTTCTCCTAGTTTCATGCAGACACAGATTTGCAGTGACTGACATACTTATGGCAAAAAAAAAGCTTTTCAAAGTCATGCTAATTGTTTTGAACCATTGGCCCTGTAAATTGCGACTAGGATGTCATGCACAACATGTGCTCTCCCAGAATCGCCAGTATCGACCAAATGGATAAATGAATTCAACAAAGGCTGTGCGCTGAGATGGTAATGCAGACAGGAAGTGTGGTTGACGCAGTCGCCACATGAGACAGGGATGTGGGTGTCAGGGGTCAAAGCCAAAGCCTGAGGAGAAAGCAATAAGTGATATCAAGATGACGTCTGTCATAAAGCACTAACTCAGAGTTATGCATAATATGGAGCAGGATCAGACAAATTCATAAATGCACACAGGGGAGATAAATCTGCTCACACAGAAGAATTACAACTGATATTACGTACGTAAACACACAGCCATGCGCACATACACACACACACATACACACACACACACACACACACACACACAAATACAAACACACAAACACACACACAGCCGATACTGTTGATTGATGAGAGCTGTTGCCTCTGCATGTTTGGATAATGAGGCCCGGTGTTGATGCAGTTCATTTTCTGCATGACTGAGTCTCTCTCCGTCACTGCTGTGGTGGTGTCAGGAACCAGTTTATCACACAAACACTCACAGATTACCACCCGGGTGACCACACATCCACACATATGTGTCCACAGACGGAAGCACCCCCCATCATATCCCTACCATCCCACACACCCCACACTGCTGAATCTGCACTTACCCAGGGACTCTGTGGCTGGGGTGATGGAGCAGCAGGGTGAAAAAATGGCCTTTTTAAGATGGTGAGAACAGCAGCCATTATATGATAATACATACAGTGACTGATGCCTAAGTGGAGAACTAATAGTGGTTTAAGCCCCCACTGGCCACATCAGGAAAACACAATGGGATGTATTGGTACAGAGTAAGGTAGCAGTAATGCTAGCAGTTTCTTATTGACAGGTAAAACCATCACCTGTGTCTGGAGTATGATAAGAGAAGATTTTAAAATTTTTCAAAAATGTGAAAAAAAAAATATATAAATATATTTATTTATTTTTCATTTATATTTATGCATTTCAACATTTCTCAAACAAAAGAACTGGTATGCCATAGAATAACTTTATCTGCCCATTAAAGCATTTACGTTTACGCTTCCATTAGAATCATTTACGTTCATCTGTCCATTAAAACATTTACCTGCATTTACCTTCACTAAACATCAATACCATCAACACACCAGTATGCATGTCAACCCTGTCTCTTGGTGATGGAGAAAACTGACTTGATTACAAATCGGAATGAAGCCACTGTAGTAAATGACCATGTTCTACTAGAAACTGAGGAAACATCAGTTAAATGCTACAGATGTCAAACATAATGCTTTCACCCATCCAGTCTCCACACGTTTGTCATTAAGTGAAGATTGGAGTAGAAGATGGGACCAGTATAAACCGCTCTTGCCGATAACTAACTCAGTGGAATTGCACGTTGCTCTTCGTGGAAGTCAGCATTGCGTGGTTAAATGGACTAAAAGCGTCTGTGATTCTCCTGGATGTAAATGGTGATTTATTTTGTGTGTGTTTTGTAGGTCTCTATGGAGCAGCTGATAGTGGATATAAAAGAAAGATTCAGGAGTTCAGGTAAACGATTATGTATCATATGCCTGTCTTAGCACATAGCTGCAGGAAATGAAGGCAAAATGAATGTACACACACACGCACACACACACACACACACATACCCTCGAACGTGCGCACAAACTCATATGCACACACAACAGCAAAAGCAACAACAGCAACAATTTTTTCTTTAATTTCAGCTGTGGACTCTCATTTTTCATGAGATCTTTGTGAAATTTTTCATTAAGTATTTTTGTTCTGAAAAGCTGTAATATTTCATTACAGAACAAAGAGGGGGATTCCTCAGCTGATCCAAGTGGTGAATTCTTTAAGGACAGTGTGTTAATTACTCTGTAATTACTTAGTAATGAAAGTCCTATAAACAAATTAGATGTGGGAGTATAGATCGATCTGAAATGCGTGCGTGGTATGTGTGAGCATTGTCGTAATACTGATGACAGTCCAAGGACTGTGTGACCTGCGGGCAGACAAACTGGGGACCACATGGCCAAAGCTAAATTTGGACTGTAATTTACATTCAAATCACAGCCTGAGCAAGTCCATAGAGACCTCGTTAAAACACACACGGCAGAGAGGCACAGTGTCTCGCTGGACTGCAGGTATATAACAACGTGAAACCCTAAACCCATATGTCTAACTATGCTGCCACTGACCGTGACTCACAGAAAATGACACCTCCCTGTTGTTCCCTTTTTCTTCTCCTCTCTCTTTCTCTCCCTTTCTCTCTCTCTCTCTCTCTCTCTCTCTCAGAACTGCTTCCATTCACAGAAATCAACACTTGTGTCTTCCTATCCCTGCTTTGACTCTCTCTCCCTCTCTCTTTCTCTCTCTCGCTCTCTCTCCTTCCTTTTGCTCCATTGCCCTCCCTCCCCTTGGCTTTCTCTGTCTTCCTCTCTCCTCCCTCACTCATTCTCCCACTAAGCTTCAGTGATGTGCCTGCTGCTCCGCTCCCTCCGCTCTTCCTCCTCCTCCTCTTCCTGGTCCTGGGCTCCTCAACAGGGCACTGGCAGTGGGAAGTACGGCACTTGGCTGTGGACAGGCTGGACAGTCGCACAGATGGGCTCTGGCATCTGGCCGTGAGGGTAAGAATGATCCATCCTCTTCACTAATGCACCAGCCTTAACACTCAAAGCAATGGCTTCTACTAATATTTACTCTGACAGAGCCTCTCTGTTTTACCAGTGGACATTAGCAGAGTCTTTTTGTGAAGTTCTGTTTGGGTCTTTTGGTCTGTTTTTGTGTTATCAACCTTGTCGCATGCAAAGCTTGAAAGAAGTTCTGACATGTGATGCTGTTAAAACTAGAACAGGAAAGAACTTGGCCATGAGTTAACTGGGAGATTTATCAACCATAAAAACGAATAATCGATCCTATAAAAATGAAAGGCAAACCAACTTTATCTGGAATCACCTCAGATGACCTGAGCGTCTTTGATGTAGATTAATTTGGAAAGTTGACATTTTATTCTCTTTAAATGGACCTGAGTATGGGCTTTTTGTCTTAACTGTTAAGATAGGAAAAGTACAGCAAGGGGTTAATATGATTTGAACTGAGCTTAGATTCATATCAGCAGAGTGCACTCTCTTCCTCTGCCCTTAGATATGTTTCCCTTCACTATTCGTTTTTCAGACAGGGGCATTTCTGAGGAGAGATTTGTGGTGATAATAAGAAGAGTGGTTCCTCTGTCTCCTGTCATGTTAACCAGTGGGACAGCAGGAAACTCAGGGTCAAGTCCAAACTCCCATGCTCTGAGAAACTGGAATGCCATTTTGCTGGAAATTTCCGGCTATTTTTATGCAGTCCAGGCGCTGAAAACAGGGTGCTGGTTTAAGTCCGCAGACCCGGCAAAGCGTAACCTGAACCAGAGAAAGCTCCCTGCTCTGAGAAACGGTGAATTTTTTTTTCTTCCTCTGTTTTCCAACGAGTGGTGAGGATGGTATTGCTGTACCATTGTCCTTGAGTTCACTGCTGTTCTTTCAGGTGTATCGTTCCCCCCCATGAATAATTGAGAGGACTCAGTTGAACGGAAGGGACTGAAAAAAGAAAGAGTTCATTACAGCTACACGTGAAATGAGTCCAGGGCTAATTCATTTTTAGTTGTAATGTTTGCAGTCCTAATATACCATCTCTTACACCACACTACATATGTCATCTTCAATAATGAGCAAAATGTGAATTAATCTTTATATGTCAATACAATGTGTTCAGCTGTGACACTTATGCAACAGACAGGTCCTTAATGGCTATATGCTTGGTTTGTTTTCTGTTCGTCTTAGTGGTCGCTTGGAGAAAAGCATCAGCTAAATGAATAAATGTAAAATGTCAATTCAGATACGCTTTTGAGGTGACACTGTGCTTATGTCATGGAGTCATGTGTAAATATTCTCTGTATAACGAGCCTTTGAGTTTCCCAGTCATGTGATGTCAGTGATGGTGTGTAACATTTGGGATGGAGGAGCACTCAGGTTAAGACTCTACTCACACAATGCCGAAGCACTTTAGAACCATGTCGTCCCTAGCAACCGTGCTGTGCTCTCACCACACTAAAATCCTCCTGTGTGGTCACGACAGAACAAAAAGGGAGTTGCAAAAGGACTTTCTAGAAGCATCTTTTTGTTGACAAGAACGTCCCTGGCCGCAGACGGACTTGTGTTTTTTTCCCCCATATGTAAGGGGCTGCTTCCTGTTTTGAAACAGGTGCCCCCAGGCATAAAACTACCCATGTGAATTTCTGAAGCTTAAGAAAACAGAGCACCGGACACATACGGGCTTTAGGCTGAGCCATAAGCTCCAGTAAAAAAAAAATTCTGAGCTCAAGGGTCTTTTTTGGGTTATTGCACACAGACTATAGGAAATCCTTACATAACTCCGAACATCAGTGCATAGCTGAGCTGAGTTTGTGGGGAGGTGTGTTATCTGGGTATAGAGCTGGTATTAAAATGTGACGGGCATTCTAAAATCCCTTGGTTTCTGACATTATCTCTCTTAAATATCCTACACTACAGTATAATGGATTTTAAATCTCAGCTCACATAAAGTTCTTATGTACCAATCTGGACACATAGAGGAAAAATTCAGTTATTCTGAAGGAGCATCTGTTAGACCCGTTCTCGCCAGACAGTTTAAAAAAAACTTACAGTAAAATCAGTGCAGCATCACTACACCCATGATATCCACGAGAATACTCCAGCGATCTACCGCAAAAACGTATATCTTCACCTTTTTTAGAACTGTGTTAGATGTGTAAATTGTTTCACAGGACCGCTTTGGTCTCCATGGTGATGGTGGACAAATCCCAACATGTGTGTGTGTGTGTGTGGTTTTTTTTTTCTTTTTCTTTTTTTTTTTAATGACAACCTGGGATTACAGAACAGAATTGTTCCCATCAACACCATCAAATTAAAATCTCCCAGTTGGTCCCTGTTCACCACATCTCATTTGGTCACTGAGTGGGCTCAAGGACATTTGGAATAAATGAAAAGGCCTTAGACTGTGATATTGATTAGTGACTGCTCATGTAATAAGTGCAAGTCAAAGTCTCCTAGGCATATTGGAGTTCATAAATCATATCACATTTCCTGTCATTTTTCCTTCGGACAGATACCCCAGCCAAAAAGAAGAACGAGAAAAAGATAGAGCAAGATAAAGAAATAAATGATTAAGTGTCTTGCTAGTCAAGGTCAAAGAGTGATGACTGAGTATCTGCAGAGCTTGTTTTCTGTAATTAGACATCAAAGAAGAGGCCCACGGATTGAAACTGCTTCATCTTCATTGAGGATTGTGGTCTAAAATACACATGGAACTTACATAACAGGACTGTGAGGGTCTATGAACCAAACCCACACACACACACACACACACACACACACACACACACACACACACACAAAGTGACTTTGGCTATCCTTTTTAAAGAACAGTGGTTTGTCCAAAAAGACCAAAATAAAGTCTTTCTTAAGTCAGAGGAAGAATGTGATGGAAGCGTTCTGTAAACGCACAGAGATACGCTTAGACTAGTAAGTGTTCCCAAGGGATACGAGGAGATTATTTATTGGCTGCTGTGAAGCTCTGTGCCAAAAGTGCTGTGAGGAGCGACGTGATGAAAAGCTTGTTATGAAATAAATCACTGTTAGATTACTCCAACTATTGAAGAAGAGGGCAAATTACTGTCAGAGGACAGTAGGCTCATTCTGTAAACTACAAAGACCAGCTGAATAGTAAACATGCCAGGGCTAATGCAAAACTGTTCATTTTAATCAGTCATTTCTGGACTAGACATTTAAGATGCGTCTTGGTGGGTTGGTAGGAACCCAGTACGATCTTTAAAAGGAGCAGAATGTTTTTTTTCAGCACAGCAGAAATATTGGCAGTGACACAAATGCTGACAGGTTTCATTCTTTTGCTGAGTTAGAAAACCAATGCATTCTTCAGACTCGCAGTCTCAAATCACCAGCAGTGAACGCATCGAAATGAAATTCCAAACCATTCAAAACAAAGAAAGACAGGAAAATTGATGGGGCAGTCGTACAGCTATCCTATTCATCTCTTCCTGGTGAAAAAAGGCTCCTTCGGGAATGAACATTCTGGTCATTATGAGGTGACAGCACACAAATCTCGCCTCCGTCCAATCTTCACCTTTGGGATGAAAATTGCTCAGCTAAGCAGGAAAACCCCAGCACAGTGGGAGCTGTGTATGTGTGTGCATGTCCTGCCATAGGCAGTAAAATGTGTTTCACAAATAGTCTGTGTGTCAGTCAGCATCAATAAATCATTTTTACATTTGTCCAATTTGATTTTAATAGTCCTGTTTCATGTCTGTAATCAAAGACCCCAAGGCTACTCTGGGAACGCTGTAACTTGATCACATGGATGACAAAAAAGCACCTTTACAGTTTAGAGAGGATGTTCATGCATCACAGTATACAACTCTCTCTAAAGATGAGATATCACAAACCTCTCCTTTTGACAAAGCACTCTACGCTGGGTCAAGTGTTATACACAAGCAAACATCCCCTGTAATAATACTACTGCCGCACCATATCTTTTGCAGCAATGAAGTCAGGTGGAATGGGGTGAAATTCAGGTTAAAAGTGCTGAGAGAGAGAGAGAGAGAGAGAGAGAGAGAGAGAGAGATAGGAAGGGGAAGGAAAGAGATAAGGGAGCTAGAATGGTTTCTAGTCCATTCCTTCCATCTAAAAATAATGTCATGTAAATCTCCGTGATTGCACAAACACACTTTGAACAGTGAGCAGTGAATTTGTCTCTTTATTTAACCCATCCAACACACCAGTAGTGAACACACACAACAGACGCAGGAGCAGTGGGCAGCATTCCTTGCGCCCATGTGCCATTATGAACCTGTTTCTCTAATTGACTGGCTGTAACCAAAAAACATGGGTTCATTTACTGGTGCAACAGGGCTTTCCGAAGGTAAGCTGTCATCCTGAATCCATTAGAGCGACTCCATCTATGCTCTCATTGTGTGAGCAATTATTCACCAATGCTAGTCTCAAACCTTCTGTGTTGTGAATAACCAATGGGAGAAATACAAATTCCTTCCTAGATTACTGTTAGCATCATGAGGCTGTGGTATAGAGAAAAGGGTCAGCAGATCCCAGTCTTGGTCAGTATCAAGTCAAAAATGAAATGCCTGAAGAGCTCACTGGCCAGAGACAGGTCTGAGTTTGTTACAGGGAGATTCCATTTTTCCGGTTTCTCCATCAAACAACCCATTACCCCCAATCCTTTCACCTGAGTGATCAGGAAAATTCAGAGTAGAAAAGCATATGCATGTGTAAACACGCTTTAATGAGTCTGTTTTTCTCCTGGCACAGGAGACACCAAAAGGCCATGATTGACTGGCCCAATGGGACGGCGTTCGGCCACCTGGAGGAGGGACCACCGCGGTCCGAGTGTGTGTTAGGCTACATCCCTGTGGTCTACTACAGCGCCCTTCTGTGTGTGGGTGTGCCAGGTACAGAAACACTCTGACACTCCAAAACCCAACCTTTGACTGGTGACATGCACACCGTCAATGGGCTGATATTGAAAGGCAAAATTAGTCATTTATTGATATGAGTAATTCAGTAAATCAACAGAAGTGTTCATTTTGACCAAAAAACAATATGACGTAATATCCATACTTCCCTGATGGAAGTGATAAATCTGTCAGAAGAAATGACAGATTGCAGTGTTTTTCAAAGGGAACGGCCTGAGTGGTTTTACTTACTAAGTCACACACCAGTCACAGAGCAGATCTCAATGTATTATCCCAACATCAGATCTGTGGCATTCATTTTCAGTGGTACTGAAGGATGCATTGAATATGCTGAATCTGTCAGTGGCTTAATCAGAAAACCAATCATTTACCAGCATGGTCCATATGACAGATCGGACATGTCTAAGCTTCCTTGTGTTCATCACATCCGTTCTTCTGTTCCATCACCCTGATGGGACAGTCATGTGATCAAATCCTGCTCTGTCTCCCATTTCATTTTAAACAGAACTATATCACTCACTCTGAGTGAACACCAATCAATTTTATCACCCCCCCCCCCTCAGCTTTACAGGCATTAAAGTCAACAGTGATTAGTTCATAAACAGATTCTTTCATGTTGTCACTGTAGATCTGTTGAAGAGTTGTGTGCCCTTGTTCTTTGTTGTTGTTTTCAGCTTTTTTTGTCTTGTCAGTGATTAATGTGATGCGTTATTGATCTAACACACTAAGAGATGAGGAGGACACCAGGAGGAGAAGGGGAGTCCAAGATTAGCTGTTTCTGCTCTCTCTCTCTCTCTCCTTCTCTCTCTCTCTCTCTCTCTCTCTCTCTCTCACTTTTCTTCCCTAACTCTCTCTCCCTGAATCTCACTGGTGACCTCTTAGGGTCCACTGAAGGTAAATCAGAGTAATTGCCTCCTAAGGGGATTGAATTGTGTTTGTGTGTGTGTGTGTGTGTGTGTGTGTGCGCGCGTGCATGCGTGTATGTGTGTTGGGAGGGTGATCCTACTGTTGACAAGAACATGTCTGTGAGGAGCTTTAAACTATGTGTCTTTGAGGCACATAACCCAGTAGAGCCACATGCTAGTTCTCCACTTTATTGTTTATGTCAAAACCCTAAATCACCAAATCTGTGGAATGCCTTCCCAAACATGTATGCTGTGAGCATTACAAATGTTTTCCAGTTTGGAATGCATGGACTGCAACCATAACATGCCATTTCAGATTAGGTTGTACCCCAACTTCACATTTACATTTTATTAAAATATAAAACCTTACTTTTACAGCAATCTTGTTACATACATTATTTAGTTCTCTCCTTTTAGACCAGAGCAACACTCCTCTCTCTAAGCATGGTTTGATATTTACTTACTTGCTTAATTTGCTCACTACGTACAAAAACGAAGGAGATTCCTGTTGGGCCTTCCCTTGTAGTTCAAGAATGACCTCTTACTCACAATAACACATCATTTTCTTTCTCTCTCTGTCTCTCTTTGTCTTTCTTTCTCTCAGTGAATATCCTGACGTTGGTGGCTCTGTCCCGGCTGGCAGATCGGACCCAGAAGGCTCTGTATGTCTACCTCCTGGCACTGACTGGCGCTGACATCCTCAGTCAGCTCTTCATCATCTTTGTGGGTTTTCTCCTGGAAACGGCCGTGTTCCACCGTGAGGTTCCCACCATGCTGCTGCGTTCCATCAGCATGCTGGAGTTTGCTGCCAACCACGCCTCCATCTGGGCCACCGTACCCCTCACCGTCGATCGCTACGTCGCACTGTGTCACCCCCTGCTCCACCGGCAAATCAGCTACCCTGCCCGGGCATGGAAGATCATCGCGGCAGTCCTTGCTCTGGCACTCGTGTCCGGAGTGCCCTTCTTTTGGTGGTCTGACCTGTGGCGTGTGAGCAGACCCCCGACCTCACTGGACTGCATCCTCATCTGGACTCACGTGACTATCATCTACTTTTTACCCTGTAGCATCTTCTTGGTGCTGAACTCGCTCATCATCCACAGGCTACGGAGACGGCAGCACCAGCAGCAGAGACACCACCAGGAGGAGAGCGGTCAACAGCTGGCTGCGCCAGGCCGACTGGGCAAGACCACGGGCATGCTGTTGGCGATCACCTCCGTCTTCACCGTCCTCTGGGCCCCGAGAACTGTGGTGGTGCTGTATCACCTCTACGTGTCTTCAGTTCACACGGACTGGCGTGTCCATCTGGCATATGACCTCGCCAACATGCTGGCCATGCTCAATACAGCCGTCAACTTCTTCCTCTACTGTTTCGTCAGCAAGCCCTTTCGTGCTGCCGTAAGGGACGTCCTGCTCCTCAAAGGTGGGCCACTGCACCCACGTCACCAGCTCCACCACAGGAACGCACCAGTCAATGCCTCCACCTCTTCAGTTTCCAGTGGGACCAAACGTTTGCAAAGGGAAATCACCCCTCTTCAGGGCCGCAGATCCGACTTCATCATGTAAGCCAAGCTGTTCCAGCCTGCCACTGCAAGAAAAAAAAGTAAAAAGATCCGTTCCAAAGAAACATTAATTACAGAACGGCATAAATATAAAATATTTTGTCAGGCACAAAATGTATACATGACCAGACACACTGTACAATGACCTGTGACATATGCATATTTGGAATAGGTTCTTTTTCTCATGGATACTGAACTTTTTACCATATCCAGAGCTTTTGGTCTCTGGGGAAAGTAGCAGCAGTAACAAAGTGAATGACTGGTTAGGATTTTTTTTTTTTATTTTGAGGAAAAGCAGTGATGTACAGATGTAGGGTTAAGGTACTTGTTATACACCAGTCATCACTCAAAGAACTGGATCACAGCATGCTGACCTTTTCAGTTTATGTGGAAATCCCGATTACATCAGGGCCTTTGCCTTAAACTCAAAGGCCAAACCAATGTGACCCTCTAAAGTGACAGCTCAGTTGAAAATGATATTTGCATCAACATGGTGTAAAATAATTTTTTGTGGCATGTGACATGTTTTTCCATGTGTCCTAAAGAATGCGTCAAGACATCTTAGATACCACATTTTTATCAAAGCCCTAACCCTCTCTGTCCTTAACCTCAACTCCATGTGAAGCACTCAGTGTCACATCTGCAGCTGCCTGAGGTCCCCACAAACTCTCTCTCTCTCATTTTTTAAAAAAATAGTGTGTGTGTGGAGTTAGAGAGTTACACACTTGACTTCTCTTAGGAATAGATTGCTCTAGGCATTAGACACAGACTGTTTCCACTCATCCACAACTGTGTGTACAGCCGTAAAAGACGGCTCAATGTCAAATCCAGAGAGATGTTACATTAATGCATAAGTGGTATATAGCATATGACCCTCTGTGGGGATCAGAAGAAAAAGAAAAAAAACATGCAGTATTTACTTTTGAACTCCAGGTACTAGTGATATTTAGTATCCTGGGTTTTTATTATTATTATTATTTTTTTAATTTGGTCATAAATGATACGTGATTCGAAATGTGAATTTCTGTGAAATGGGAAAGATTTAGGGAATTTTGTGTAAGCACTGTCTGTCCTTCTGCTTGTTGCTGTTTTAGGTATATTTGGCCAAATTTGGTCATATTTGGTCATGTTTGTCTTATGTGACACTAGCGCTGTAGCAGAGATGCTATTAGCATCAGTTAATCATTCATTAATGTCTATAGGTACAGTCTGGTCACCCAATACACTAAACACATCATTACAGGATCAGCAAGATCTCTCAGTAATCATTCAAGTGACATTTTCTCCAGGGACAAACATAAAAGTTGCTTCAGATCCAAGGCAAATTTACATTCACTTACATTCACTGAAGCAAACAATCCCAGAGTGCGTTTCAAACGTCCTAACACAAAACAATGTTTACCATAGAATTCACAAACAGTTTGAGAATCACCTTCTCACAAGCCCGGCCTTGAGAAATGAAGAGAGAGTGATGATGAAAAAAAAACCCATCCTGTTCTCGTTGGATTTTTTATCACTGTTCTGTTCTGTCATAACATCAGAGTTGTTGTGCACGCAGGACTGGTCAAAAGAGATTACACATCATTTAACAGAGATAAGCAAACCACAGACACAGGTGGCGCTGTTGATTTTTTGGTGAAACGCAGTGAGTGGGTAAAGCTGTCAGTGAAGATTCCCTTTGACAGCAGTGAGAGGGAGGTCCCCTCTGCACAAACATAGTGTGTTCTCTATGACGTGAGTCATGCTAAACAAAATAACCTGTCCAACTACTCAGCATAGGTTCACTTAAATGCCTACAACATTTTCAATCCAAAACATTTGACCAGAGCAACTCAAAGACGGACCTCACAGCTGAATACTGACCTGAATACTGGAAACGCCTGATCTTTCACTGAGAGACAAAGCCACCCATAAAACACACTCAAAAGGAACATAGCCTATTATATTTACTGAAATAAGTGCTCCTTGAACTAATTATACTAATTACTAATTTTACTGCATTACAATTCCGTTGGACAGTAATAGATTGTATCCAAGCTTTTAGGTCCATTAAATGTGTTCAAAAAACAAATAGATTGTTATAAGATTCATCTCACCAGGGAAACATTAATAAAATCAAATTATGCTTCACATCTCTTAACGAAACAAATCCTTAATGTGCTCTGCAAGTAAAAAATATGTTCAAATCTCTTTACAACAATAGCAAATAATCAAACTATTTTCCCATATTAGTCTCAAGTCATGACATGTTCCCATTTGGATGTCAGTAATCATTTATGATGTTTAGGAATTTTATGGATATCCAGAACCAACATTCTGTCTTTAACAAACACTGACGACCACTTTTTGGTCTTTTTTCCATTTACCAAAGAATACGTTTTAGTCTGTTCACATGATTAGGGATTTGAACCTTTTCTGATGCTGTTGTCCTACAGATCTCCATTTAGTGCCACTGTCACTGACACTTTATTCAACCAATCTATTCTCTTTATCATATTGAACCTAATGCCTTGAAAGATCTAGAATACACTGATAAAAATGCCCCCTCCCCCTTTCCCTATCATCCTGACCTCTTCATTGTGACCTCTTCATGCTTTTTTATGTCAGCTGTGCTCAGATTCTCTATGTCTCTCCATCCCTCTGTCTCTTTCTCTCTCTCTCTCCCTATGTCCCTCCAGTGACATGACGTGAGAGAGCCTATGGCTGTGCAGATGTTGTCAGATGATATTTCTCTGTGGACATCTCTCCTGCTGTCTCACAAACACCACTTGCTGAGAATAAAGCGTTTTCATCAGCCACAGAGGGCCAGTATGGAGGGAGAAGGGGGGGGGGGGGAGAGAAACAAGAGAAAAACAGAGAGCAAGCATATCTAAACATTTAAGAATACAAAGCAAGGGGCATGAGCTTAGGTCAGGCTTTTGATTGAAAATGAATGAAGGCTGTACAGGGGCTTACACAGCTGTGGGGACTGGCTTAGACAGACCGTGGGACTAAGAGAGAGCAGAGGAGAAACAACAAGAGACAAGGAGCAAGTTGAGGGTGGAAGGGAAGGAAGGGTGAGAATGGAGTAATGCTTCTTCTCACATCTTTCATACTCTAAACAGGAACTCATAATGACTAAACTATACATAACAAATCAGAGCCAGGTTCAATAATGCTCTTAAACTTTATGAAGGAAAATTAGACTAAAATCATATTAGCTGTCCAATAACAGCTTTACATAATAACCTCATATGTTGACAGGGCATAATCCTCCCATTTGTGTTGCAAATATTTAGATGCTAATTCAACATATGCTAATTCAGAGTAGGAAGAATATGTTCTGTCTTGGCAGAAAGACATTAGATCATGTTACATAAGTGTGATTAGTGTTGGGGTAAAGAGATGGTATACTGATCTTACATGGGAGTACGTAGAGGATCATTTCACAGGTTTAACCCCTGTTACATACACACATATAACACACACTCAGAAGTGTGCACATGCAACACACACACACACACACACACACACACACACACACACACACACAGTTGTTAAGGCTAAGATTTGTCCCATTCTTTGGTTGCTGGTCCCTTGGCTGCTCTGTCTCTGTGAAGGAGTGATATGCTGTGTGATGTGTGGACCTGTAGGATCAATGGCATGCGGTACATGCACGATGCTTAACTGTTCAGACGTAACATGGCTTTGCTTTGATGATGATGCACTTTATGCTGTGAAAAGTTCATTTTTGCTGTACAAATGATTACAGTTTTGTTCACTGAAAACAGATTCATATTGTATTTTACACTGGAATTAAATGTGTCAAAAGATGTGTGTGTGTGTGTGTGTGTGTGTGTGTGTGTGTGTGTGTGTGTGTGTGTGTGTGTGTGAGTGAGTGTGTCTTCACTAGTGTCACAAACTGCTCAGCCTCTCCTATTCATCAGCAGAGTTTTACCCAGAGCGGATACCCTGTCAGAGAGGCTTGGCTGACCAACTGTCATTCCCCAAAGTCTGAGATGCTGCAATACTAACCACTGAAAAACCCTCATAATGTGATGTGTTAAAGCTATAGACCAGAACTTCTTAGACTCTTAAGCCCTTTCATGCCTATTTGGTACTGGAACTAATCCATGTTAACAGGATGACTGATCAAAATAATGCTAATGACACTACATGATGAAATATATACAATAACTGATTGCAAAACATTATAAGGGTAACAGTTTCAAGCCAACAATAGTTTCTAGATGGTTATAAAACTCTTGATTAGTTTCACAACTCTTGAAATTCCTATCTTGCTCATAAAATAATTTTTTTTAAAAAGTTAATTGGCATTACAAGTGTAATTTTCACGTATAATGTATAACACTGATGTTAAAGGTCTTTTAAAGTTAAAGAAAGGAATATCAAGACCCAAAACAACAGCGCAATAAAGCTACAACTTTACCAGTCTCTGTAAAAATCACAGAAAAGCTTGAGAGAGAGAAACGTGGCAGAAAAAGCCAACGCGTTTAAATGAGCAAAAACGTAAATTAGGGTTGCACTCTTAACTGCAAAATAAATCAAAGTGACAGTTCAAGCAAGACCGACAGCGAGCGTTGACCAAAAAAATGCTCGTATCTCACCGCTAGGTGGCTCTTTACGATAACTGTTGGTGATCAGATATCACAAGAACCTCTGTTGCAGGCAGGCTTGACCACGGCTTGGAAATAAGATCGTCGAGTCAGCTTTTTGGCCGAGCTCTCCTCGAAAGTAACCACTGAGACACCAATAACTTTTTCGAAGAAAGTTGCAAAAAATCCGGTGACTTTAAATTGTTGCACAGAATAAGCAGCTCTGAAGCGGAATACCCCAAATTCAGATTTTATAGAGATTTTATTCATGGGAAAATCATCCAGGATATGCGATCTCTGCTATCCAGAGTCTCACCCCGTGGTTACATTAACTCTGCATTGAATGTAAAACGAATTAGAGAGCCGCTTGGTAGCCTTCAACTTTCCCCGAGCACAGCTGCGTCACCTTATCACATGATGCTTATCAAATATACTCTCATCATTGATAGAGGACTTTAATCGTAGTACCCCTGGGATCTGAAGAATGCCCCAGTGTTGCCATTGGAGCATAGCAATCCAGCGGTGAACCTTCAGAAATAGATATCGAACAACATAGCCTACCGGTCCATTCCTACTTCTTCCTAAATTCCTAAATTATATACTGCATGCGCGTTGTGTTGATGTTTTTAGAGGACTAAAACCAAGAAAGAAACATATTTGGTAAAAAAAAAATCGAGAAAAGAAAAGAGAAAAGAAAGAAAGAAAAAAAAAGAAAGGTCTTCACTTCTGTTCCAAGCATCAGTGTGGGAATATAGGTGTGTATCCTCTGTATTACGCATGTGTGCGTGTGTATGAGACGAAGGGAGGGAGGGAGGCAGGGAGAGAGAGAGAGAGAGAGAAAAGTATGCATTAATAGCAGAAATGGTCGCCTTGTAACGAAGGACTTGCTAGCAACAACAAAACCTCGTGAAGTTTGTAATCTTTGAAGGATAGCTGAAGAGACGCCGGGAGGCCGACATTGTCAAACAGCTCATGAAGTACAAAGAAATGATTGTTGGGTGAGCACCTCGGGTCCTCGTGCACATCTTGGCGACAAAATGTCGTATAAACTTTCATTTAGCCACAAGAACCGATAAATTTGGAGTGCAGTTGACAAAACAGCATACTAGCTAATTAAAAAAATCAGCTGAAATCAACGATCAGGTAAGCTTTTTTCTTGCCAATACAAATTTAGGATATTTTAATTTTCTCCGTTTTTCCAAAATTTACGTGATTTGTGAATTACGCATGCTTTGTGAAGTCTTTGCATGTATGGTGATAATAAAGAAACCGATGATGTTCTATAATAGACTGGAGATGCTTTCAGTATGCGTTAACACTAATCTCCGCCCTTTTGTCTCTTTTTTTCTCACAGCTTCGTATTTTGTCTCAGGTGCGGGACTTTATATGTTTGAAGTGTTCTGTGTAACATTGTGATTGAACCGTAACCATTTGTGTGAAATAACCGTTATTTTATTACTTTTCAAACTTTTCTTTATGGCACGCTGTAAGGCTACATATTCGTAGGTGTTCATTGACATCTCACCTTGACTCAAACGTCACTGATCAAAATGCCGTTATAATAATTTAGCTATCCACAAAGTATGCATACCATAGCCTACGTCATCAGCACTGGATTTTGAGAGAAGATCAAATAAAGCTTCCTCGGTTTGGATATTTAATTTTGGAAATAATTGAAGAAACATTGTTGAGCTTATGCGGACAGTGTATGCAAAGCTAACCCAGAGGTTTGACGGTCGCAAATGATTTTGCATTTAAACCAGATAAATAGTTGGCTCTGTTTGTTCTCACACACAGACTAAGTAAACATGCTTTTATTTCGTGGTACCTTCAGCGTAGGTAATAAGCGTTCACATATGTTTTGGCAGATCTAAAGACGGACCGTGTAACAATGAAATATCGTGGTGACAGTATGCTGTTTGTTATAGCACATACTGAAATGTGGAATTGACAGCATTAATGCCATTTGCTTTGTGCGCGTGAGCCAGAGGCACTAGGATGTGCGTGCCGCTCAGACACGCTCATGGCTCATCAGTTCCATAAAGTTTCATTTTCATTTAAACGCAATTTCTAATGTTGTCGATGCCGTTCGTATGTTGTCGTATTGTATTTAATGTATTGCCCCAACGACGACAACAACGACAACAACAACAATATTAATAATAATAATAATAATAATAATAATAATAATAATATAACAACGACAACAATAATAATAATCATGGTATGTTGTTGTTTTTGTTGTTGTTGTATCTGTATAGGTGAAGTATATTGTTTCCATTGTCAGGGGTGCAGTGCAATAGCATGAGGTTTGTTGTTTCTGCCATGGCAGTTTGATGGTTAAGTGAAAATTTCCCTGTGTTTGTTTTTGGCATTCCAGTAGCAGATGAACACCTAGACCTTGACTGTGTCTGTTGTTTCACAGGTTCTAATCTGTAACTCAGCAGGCCCAGAGTTTTCCATGTACCTGCCCACTTGACAATCATTCACAGAGTCACAGATTCTCCCCACACCATGTTCCCACAGCCCTCTGCGGAGCAGTGCAGTAAGATCACATGACGGAGGGGCTCAGAGAGGCTGATGGTTGATCAGGGGGGTGTTCCAGAAAGTGGGTTTAGTGAAAACTCAGAGCTAGTTAACTCAGTGTAACTAGTAAACCTCCTAATAGAAGAGCCCTGTGGCTGCATTCTCCTAGCAAAACAAAGCCATAGGGTTCGTCTATTAGGAGGTTAACTACTTACTCTGAGTTTACTAACTAAACCCGCTTTCTGGAATACCCCCCTGGTCTCAAAGTTGCACCCTTCAGTGCTGATTAAGAACTAACCTCCCCCACCCCTTTACAGTCAACCCACGATTCTTCACCTTTGACCCTCGCATTGTGAGGTCATGTTGGTTTTTGCCCTCATCTCAAAATTTTAGACTGATTTCTGCTTTTGAAAGAGCCCTGTGAATTTCTGAATCTATTAGTGTTACATAATACAGTGGTTTTAGTACTGATTTAAAATTTCTCTATGAGCTTTGTGCTATTTTAAACTGATGTAGTCATGAAATAACTCCATTACTCAGAATAAAGTAACCCAAAAGACACAAAACAGAGAAAAAAGCAATGTCATACTTTGTAATAGGACACCCCGGGTGTGTGTATGTGTGTGTGGGTGGGTATGCCTGTGTGTGTGTGTTCGTGTGTATTTTTACCTATGTGTGTTTTACTGAAACTGACCAAACTTCTGGTTTGTAAACCAAGTCAAACCAAACCAAACATAGACACTTGACCCTAAAAAAGTCTTTTTGTTACTGCTCCCCATTGTATAGCTCTTTCTGAATGCATTGAAACTACCCCCTGAAAAATCAATACTGCTTGAAATGTCTTATCAATCATTAACAGACTAGTTTGGAATATGTCCAGCTTTAGGATTCCTGTACCTAACTACCAGAGGCATCTCTATTCCAGGAAAATGTGGCCACTGGTATTCTAAACAAAACATTTTGGATAGGGCAGTTCCTTACGGCATATACGTGTGTGTATGTATGTAAGTTTGTGTGTGTGTGTGTGTGTGTGTGTGGGACTATTAATTGGGTTATAGTTAAGATTTTTTCTGTTTGCTCTCTTGACTCAACTCTTCTTTCCTGGGTGTGTTGTGATATTTTGCTGTAAATGGGCTGACGTGAACACACACCCCAGCCTTCTCTTCATAAAGCAGAAACTCAGGACTTCCCTTTACACTCGTCTGTCTCTCCTCTGTCCGACAACAGGTGCTCGCGGCCATGGCTCACTCACGCTCTGGAATCCACTTCTTTCTTCTACCTGTGGCTATCAGTGTTTGGTCTCTAGCTAGTGCCCAGGGGGTCAATTCAACTCCTCCCCAGGGTTGTGGACCCAACGTGGGATCCCTCTACTACAACCTCTGTGATCTCAGGGCAGCCTGGGGCATTGTATTGGAGGCTTTCTCCGCAGCTGGTGTCGTTGGCTCCCTGATCCTCCTGATTGTCCTTCTGGCCAGTCAGCCTTTTGTGGCAGACAAGAAACGCCGCAGTTTTGTGGGCCTCCACATAGGGTTCCTCATCTGTACGCTTGGGCTTTTTGCCTTGACCTTCGCTTTCATCGTAGGCAAGGATTTCTCCACATGTGCTTCAAGGCGTTTTTTGTTTGGCGTGCTGTTTGCTGGCTGTTTTGCATGCCTTCTGATGCAGTGTGTGAAGCTGAACGTGAAGGCCAGACGACACTCCCCGCCTAAGGCCTGGGTGTTGTGTCTTGGTGCGTTGGCACTCTGGTTGGTGGAGGTGATCATCAACACAGAGTGGTTAATCATTACTATAGTGCGGTACCCAATCAACACCACTGCAAACGCAGTGCCCTGCAACATTGCCAACCAGGACTTTGTGATGGCTCTGATTTACGTGATGAACCTTCTGCTGGCTGTTGTGGTTGGGGCCATGCCCACCCTGGTGGCGAGGCACAAACGCTGGCGTAAGGAAGGTGCCTTCATCCTGATCACGGGGCTTCTCTCCGTTGGCATCTGGGTGGCGTGGATCGTCATGTACATCTACGGAAATGGTGTTCACGGAAATCCGACGTGGGATGACCCTACGCTGGCCATAGCCCTGGTGGCCAATGCTTGGGTGTTCTTACTGCTCCACACTATCCCGGAGCTCTGTACCCTCAATGAGGAAGAGGACGGCTCAGCAGCGGTGGCGGGGAACCTGTACCCCAGCCGGGACGTGGGCTATGAGACCATCCTGAAGGAGCAGAGTTCCCAGAGTATGTTTATGGAGAACAAAGCATTCTCCATGGATGAACCCACTGCAGGTAAATACGTTCTACTGATTCATCCAGTTCTCAGCTTGAATAGTGTATGTAGTAAATAGTAATAGTAATGGGCCTTGTCACATAAGGAACCAGTTAGCAAACAGATGCATTATCAGACTTGTAATACATCATTTAAGTACCTTAAAGACATGTATTAAATGTTTATAAAAAACCAACAAGGTTGTTACATGGTTAACACAACAGTATAAAGCTAGACATAAATAAACAAACATTAGCTGGTCAAATTAAATATTCAGTCAAAGTGTTTATAGCAAAAAGAGCCACGATGGCCACTGTTCCTATAAACAGAAATGCTGCAATGTATATTAAAAAGGTTTGTACAATTCATGTGGGTAAAGGCAATGCTACTAGGTTTTGAAATGTGTGTCTGAAAACTTTGTGAAAACTTAGTGAAAACTTTGTCTAGCAGTGAAGTAACGATGGGTTGGATAGAGGGGCGGTTATGTTGTGTTTCCACTGTTGGAACATTGCCATGTGACGCAGCTAAGGTCCTCCCAGATGTATCAACATGAGCCACTTATAGATTTTATTACTCTTTGATGTTTGTAATCATAAGGTAAAATATTACTTTTTGGTTGTTTGGCTTAAACAGATAAACAAAGCAACATGTCAATCCATAACACCACTCTTAGAGGCCAGCTGTATCTGACGGATTGTAGCACTCTAGAGGAAGTGGAGATGGACAGTTTAGAACATTCTGGAAATCGTACTGAATTTCACATGGCCATGCTTACACTCCTGAATTTGATATGCTGATTTTTGAAACCACTCAGTGAAATATCTGATCTTACTGCTGGGAAGCCAGATGGTACAGATAGTTCCTCTGTCCCTCTCTCTGTCTCTGTCTCTCTCTCTCTCCCTCTGCTCTGATTTTACTGCCATTCTGGAGTGACTGTGAATCCTTTGTCGCACACTGGAATAAACAGATGCCACACAATCTGAGGTCTAGACTGTCTTCCTATTTGCCTCAGGGGCGTGAGACCACTGTGGTTTAAATATCAGTTTAAATTTATATTGTTTCCTCTCTTAAGGGTGGCTAAAAGAACTATATACAAAGCTGTTAGTCTTTGCTTTGACTGAATCTTTACCATTTAATCATTACCATCATTCACTAACATGTTCAAGAAATGACTGTCTGATTCAGGACCCCGACATAAATTAAACATCCAACCCATGTTTAGTGACCAAAGATTTATTACAGTGAATCTCTGAGAATCCAGATTCTCAACCAAGTACTGTTTGCTCAGCTAAATGACACTATAGACCAGCTTTATATTTCAAGTCTTTGTCACTGAAATGTTGGCTCCCTTAAGTAAATAATGTCTAACTACATCACTTTTATGTGGTTGCTCCTCAGACAGAAACTGAGTTACTCCCTCTGTGTGAGAGTGGAGGACAAATAAGAGAAAATTTTTTAAGAGGGAAAGAAGTAGGCTACACAAAACGGTTTGTCCATTTGAACACTCGCTCCTCGTTATCCTGAACAGGGCGTGTTGTTTAAAAAAGGACAGAGATGCTCGTTTGTCAATGAATAAACCCGGCCATAATGGTTTGCTAAGTGGCAGCCTGCCTAGCCGGTGAACATAAGAATGCTCACCCTGGCTGCATCGTCCCTTTGGAGAACTTTACCACGTCTTTTGTTTACACTGTTGTGTCTCCGTGGTGAATAAGGCGTGGCAGTGGTACCAGTGAGACCTGGTATCTCACAGTGGCAGCTGGCATTTCTGTCCTCCGCTATAGGCTATCCATGCCATGTTTGTGTATCACAGGAAACGGGAGACTGCATATGGTTTATGGACCTTCTCCTGCTTCCTTTGTACAGCCATTCGATTCTCTTTGGGAAGTGTCGCTTAACTATATGAGGGGGTATAACTGAATGGGATTTAATAAAGACCAAATTCATAGAACTGACATTAAATCTGAGAATTGTTATTCCCACTTGCATTTAGCTTGGCACATTTGTAGTGTACAATATTTAGAGCAACCGATATGAGTGAGTAAACGGGGAAGAAACGTCATACATAAGTTGTTTTACGGAGTAGTTTATGAAGCTGGGTGGCTTTATGGTTTAAAAGGTTCCCTGGAGATGCTTAAGTGACCCTAAACCATTCACATTGGGTCATGGTGGAAGATTAGATGGTTCAAATGTGGCATGAATTCAAAATGTTCTATGGTGATGTGATATCAAACCAGATAATGAATCTTTGATTGTTGCCTGTGGATGGTTCATTATGAATCTTCAGGCTGTTTACATGACAGTTCTGTAGAAGTGCAACAGTAAAACAAAAATTTATGTTTAAATATTATTTTTCTCAGGTAACAAGCCTGTGTCCCCATACAGTGGCTACAACGGCCAACTGCGCAGTTCCGTGTACCAGCCTACAGAGCTAGCCCTCATCACCAAGGGAGTGGGCAATGTAAGTACCACCATTTTTTAAGCACACACACACACACACACACACACACACACACACACAGAAAATGCAAGTCAAAACAGGCTCTGTTTAATCCCTTATGTCAAGCGAAGGTGTTTGGAGTGAACTGAGGGAAAGGCAGGGTTTTAAGTGTGTACACACTGTTAAGAGATACTTTTCATTCAGAGTCATCGTATCAGCTTCTCTGCTGTGGACAAGGGAACCCTATTGTTTTCTTTGTATTTTATGTGTTTTTGTACAGGTGAGAGAGAGTGAGTGAGTGACTGACTGAGATAGTGAGTGAGTGAATGTACAAATGCATTGTGAACATTACTCTATGAAAAGGGGAAACAGTTCTAATATTTCAAACCTGCATACTTGCATGCCTTCTTCAAAACCCATTAATTCCCACTCTCCTGCAACTCCTGGTGGTCTCTGGCAGCAGCAGCAGCAGCCGGCGGTACTGTCGTATGACGTAGTGATCCCACGGGCCTCGACAGGGACTCCCCAGGCCCAGAGTGGCCGCAGCAGCCCCTCAACGCAACCCGACGACACCCCACTCAGTCAGCCACACAACCTGAGCGTACGTCATTGTAACAACTGTACCTGATCTTCTCTAGTCCATACCAACACTGGGATCTTCAGTTTCACTGTACAAATGAGTTATGTGACAGTCAAAGGAAAAAAAAAAACTGTTTGCATGGCAATTCAAGATCAATACAGATACATAAGGGTGTATTGTATCTTGCAAATCATATTGCCAGTGGAAATGGAGATCTTGTTGCAGTGGTGGAAACAGTCCATGTTCATTGTTTCTCTAGAGCACTCTCTTTTCCGTCTTGGCTCAAACACTTTACCTTCTTTTCTCTGTGATTTTTCCTTTTTCTTCTCGTCTGTCTAATGGACTCTTCTCTCTCCTTGGTGTTTTTCCAGCCGTCATCTCTTCCCAAGGGCACTCTGCACTTCCGCTGTTGTGTCATTCTCTCCGCAACGATCTGGTTTCATTCCTGGAATACCCTCGACTGACTTGTCATTCTTACGTCCAGGCTGTTTTTGTTCATTGTGCCCTTAATAACTGACCCCTGCCTCACCACCACAGCCAGGTTTAAAAATAACACTTTACTGGCTTACTCACTGATCCCAAATCAGTTATCAAGGGCAGAAAATATCTCAACCTCTCCTGATTTTACACAGATTCTGCTCATGATCATCATCTGTCTCTTCACCTATGTTGTTCTGTTAAATGTCACATAACCAGCATTGATGAAAACAAGGTACCAAAGTACCTTTGATGGGTTTACACATGGGAAATTAAATTATTCAAATTTCTGTCTTGTTTTTCTTTAACAGGGTAACGGTGTGCAGAGAAAACCGCAGTGGTGATCCCACAGAGCTCCTCCTTTCACATTCTGACTCTTGATTACACTTCACTGGAAACCATGAATCTGGGACTTGGTCAAAGAGACTGGTAGGCCCAGGCTTGGTGTGAATGGACAACCTGAAGCCATTTTCCCCAGCACTGGGGTCACAATACAGCCACTTCCCTCCATTTATCAGGACAATGAATATGTATGTGAATAGGGGGAAGGCTCTGCACACACAACATGACACTGACAAAATAAAACCAAATGAAATGTTTGTGGACGGGTCACTTTCTGGAATGTTGCCTCATGAACATTAATGTTATTGACCAATCCCATGGATGGATGGACAGTCTGCGGAACCTTCCAGAACTTTTAGGAATGACACTCAAAATCTGATTACATGTCACTTATTGTATTAAGGACATTCTGGAAATCAAACATCTTTTCTTTATAATCTATAAACACTTGTAGATTTAGATACTGAGAAAGCACATGCATGTATACAAAAGGCTTAATGTGAGTGTAATGCGTCCAGCCCACAGTCACAACAATCTATGGACTACAATGTATGATTAATTGATATTGGATCAATGAATATTTAAGTGATTGGTGTAATGTTTTACACTCTTGTTAAGTTTGAATGTATCAAATATTAAAACTTTGTTTGTACAGAATTTATTTGATTCTTCAAAATCCTTTGCAAAAATTGTGTGGTTGTATTTTCTGTAATGATAGGGATGATATGAAATTAATGAATTGTTTTGCAATCAACAGCCATTGTTTCAAGTATGTATATCTGCAAATAAAGTCATCTAGTATTATACACTCAGAAAAAGAACTTTTTTTTTGAGAATTTTTGTGAAGAGGTGGTGATGTGGAGGAGAGGATGCAGCTGTGGCTTAGGAAAAGAAAACATAGGTGCAGAAGGTGCAGAAGGTGGCGTCCAATCAAATGGAACCTCTCATGGGATCATGGGAACCAATAGGAAGTTTGCCTTTGAATGGAACTGTTGGCTCCCAGTGTAGCTGTCCCTTCCTTGATAACATAGGATACCCTCTCCTATCGTGACTGTTCTCCTGGCACTGGCCCTGGCCTGGGGTCTTGTGGGGACATAGTGAAAATACCCAAATAGATCTGTGTCATATGGAAAAATCTCTGTTGAATATAAGCCCGCCGAACAGAAGAATTTGCATGACTGTGACTGATAAGCTTGCTGAACTTGCCCCAAGGTCAAAATGAATCTGTCCGACCTAGAAAGTTCTGTATGGTTGGCTGTTTGAAACTTCCATCACATCAGTGTACTAATACACAAACACACCTGACATCATCTGACTAGCATCATGATGATATAATAGATGACTAATTCTTGCAACTTGTCCACCATAGACAGGAGTGGCTAACCAGTAGTTCTGCTGTTTCTTCAAACAACATTTCAACAAATCAACAGAGAGAGAGAGAGGGAGAGAGAGAGAGAGAGAAGCACTATACCAGAATGGCATTCAATTCCACACCCGGGGGTCTGGAGTGTGTGTGTGTCTATGTGTGTATAGGCTCCTAGGATAACTTTATTTTATCTTTAGCCAGTTATCGAGACTGTAAAATGCAGACAGTAGAATTCTCTGGTCAGTCCATTCCTTTAATCGTTCAGTTAAGGGGCTGAAGTGTAAAGAACTCTTCCATCCTGAATCCAGACTTGCAGAAATGAGTTTGACACTCCTCTTCTATTGAGATTGGGAGAGTAACAGAGTGACTAATACAATAAACATCCACTAATAATCAGTTATCTGTGAGCCTCCAAACATTACAGATACGACCACAGTTACCTGCAGTAAGTCAACATTGATCATGAAAAACATCAGCTTCCACTGAATCGCATAAACAAAACAATGCAAAGGCCTGCATTATAAAAATATGAAATATGCTGCATACTGTGCTATGTATTACACATATTACACATATATTCAAAATATATAACTCAATCTTTCAACCATGAGGTCATATAGTCCATAAACCCATAAAAGCAGCCGAACGGCATATGGCACTTTGGCACTTCAGTCAATGGCATGAAAATGTGGTGAAGCCTGTGTTTTATCAGATGATTTGCATGAGACATGAATATGGTTCATTGTCTTTGAAGCTCTGCGTGTGGTCAGGTTATTGATCCCTCTATAGTTTTATCATGATCTCACCTGCCACACCAAATGACAGGAGGGTGGGGGGGTTGTTTGCATAGTCTGTGCCAAAAAGCTCCACCTAACTAATGGCTCTGGGACAAACATACTTCACTATCATCAGGGTCTTATCAAGGCCTTATGTCTCCATCTAAGGCCCAGGGAATCTATTTACGCTATGGATTACAGTTTTTACTTGTAGCTTAGAGGACTAGAGTCCAGAGAACAGAGAATGAGGAGAGACAGAGAGAAATAGTGGGGTTTGCACTGTCCTCTCTTGCCAGAGTAGTATTCCATTTCCTCTTGCCCTCTCTCTCTCTTACTCTCTCTCTCTCACACACACATACACACACATACACACACACACACACACACAGAGAAAGAGAGAAAGAAAGAAAGAAAGATAGCAGAGAGAGAGAGACAGAGAACAGCTGTGCATCTTTCCCTTTGACCTACAGTTTCACCCTTTTCACCTTTGTTTTACTGAAGTGTACCCTGATTACCCTGCGCGCAATAGGACAATGAGACAATGGGACAACCACTACTTCCCTGCGGCTTTGGCTGGAATGGGACCTGTTGTACAGCCATTGTAATCCATTCAGTCAGGAGACAACTACACACTGTTATTTTCTGGAATCTTTTCTCTGTTGGCTGGATCAGTTGTGTATCAGATGTTTAGTGTGGCCAGGCTGGAGAGTCTATAGGTAATGTGATAGGCCTCTCTCTTCTCACTCCAAACCCCTGCGTTGGACTGCAAACGTGTATTTTGAGATTATATCATTTATCAATCGTTATGAAACAGTAATCTTTTTAATCGACCAGCTCCATACATAATTTGCTTTGCAAAGACAGGACAGGTGTGAGATAAAAACAGGAAGATGACATGAGTCCCACTCATCATGGCTCCCAGAGCTAGATTACTCTGCACACGATACTGTACTTTTCTAAGATCAATGCTAGATTACTCTGCACATGATACCGTACCTTTCTAGAATCAATGCTAGATTACTTTGCACACGATACCGTACCTTTCTAGAATCAATGCTAGATCACTCTGCACACGATTCTGTACTTTTCTAAAATCAATGCTAATTTACTCTGCTCACGATACCATCCCTTTCTGGAATCAATTTTAGATTACTCTGCACATGATACCGTACCTCTCTAGAAGCAATGCTAGATTACTCTGCACACGATACTGTACTTTTCTAGAATCAATGCTAGATTACTCTACACACTATACTTTTCTAGAATCAATGCTAGATTACTCTGCACAGGATACTGTACCTTTCTCTCTCTGCCCCAGTCTCTCCTCATCTAGCTATTATCCTCCTACTCTTCATTCCCTGATTCTTTCTCTTTCTCTTTCTCCCTCTCCCTGCTTTCTTCCATTCCAGTTAAATTAACGTCGTGCATCTGCACATGTGAGTGTGTTTGTGTGCGAGTGTGCACGTGCATGAATTGATCTTCTTGTTTACGAATGCGCGACCATATGGCCGGTGATGTAAGCTCCCATTCTAGAAAGCTCCACCACGTCCCCACGTCCCAAGTGCCCGGTAATGTGACACCTCGGTGAATGCCCCTCTCTGTCTGTCCGGCCAAAAAAACAAACAACTCCCTCCAACCTGCCAATATTTCATCAGTGCTCTATGCATGGGGCCCCTCAACAAACTCAACAACACTCACATGGCCAGGCCAAACCCTCAGGATCTCACCACGCCAGTCTATGAGCCAACACAAACTACTTGACAGGACTTTTTTCCCCTTTCTTTTTTTTTTTTGTTAAAGAAACTTTCCGGTGGCCTGATATGAATTCGAAAAATAAGGGCAAGAAGAAAACTTTTACAATGAGGACATCTAAATCAGGAGAGAGGAAAGAAGCTTGTTTTTCTTAAGAGAAGTGGGTCAGCTCTTGGTTAATGAGACATTTGTACCATTTTGTTTCTGGATAACTTCACCATACTTGTATTTGTAGTATAATCCTGTTATTTGTGCTCTTTTGCTCGAAGATGTTGCCCTTGTAGAATTAGGGTGGTGGTTCTTCTTCTTGTACCGCTTGGTCCCAGCAATGAGCTGTAGTATATTATAATAGGTCTGCTTTGAGTACCTTGCTGTACCCAGACGGTTGAATGAGTGTGAAATGGGCTGGGGTGAGAGTTTGGGAGTTTTTTTGACCTCATCTCATTCTATTTCTGTCAGGATAAAGCTGAGATAAACTCCCTGTTTCTGTTATTTACACAAAGTGTCACATCACTAAAGTAACCCACCACTACAGAACACAAATCTCTCACACACTTTTCAGCAGCAGGTGGCCAAAAACCTCTGTGCTCTGTCCTCAGATCAGATCAGCTGCCCTCTCTTTAAACCTGTGGCTTCACACATCTGTAGGCTCAGACTTTTGGTATTCTTTCTTTTTCTCCCTCTCTCTGCTTTCTTCCATTCTAGTTAAATTAACGTCGTGCATCTGCACATGTGAGTGTGTTTGTGTGCGAGTGTGCACGTGCATGAATTGATCTTCTTGTTTACGAATGCGCTACCATATGGCCGGTGATGTAAGCTCTTAATGTTACATTCATATGACATTCAAGCTGACAACTACAACAGAATGCCAAAGTGCTCTAATCTTATATTCACTCACTACCTACCCAGTGCTCATAGGGTGAAAGGTGGGGAAACTCCCTGGACAGGTCACCAGTCCATCACAGGGCAGACTCACAGATAAACACACATTCATCTCCTAACCTTCATGTGTTTGGACAGTGTGGGAGGAAACCAGAGCTCCCGGAGGAAACCCTGCAGACACAGGGAGAACATGCAAACTCCACACAGAAAAACCCTGGCCGCCCAGTCGGGAATCGAACCCAAGACCTTCTTGCTGTGAGACGACAGCGCTACCCACTGCACCACCATGCCGCCATAATCTTATATTGAAATATGATCTTAAATATATAATGTAGAAATCTGTGTGTGTGTGTGTGTGTGTGTGGTTATGTGGGAGGCTCTGAATGTGTGCACCTCATTTTCATACAATAAAAAATGTGTTTAACTGAATCCATGAAGAGTAAAGGAATGGTCATTGTATGTAAAAAGGGAGGAACAAGTTTGTCAGAACTGTTTTTATTTATTTATGTTTTTACTGATGGCTAATGTCACATTGTAGGAACTGGTTGCTGACAAGAAGTGAACCCGTTCGTTGTCAATACAGCAGTTTTAAGGAATTACAGTTCTTCTGTACCACTAGTTCCATAAACAACATTGAAAGTCAAGGTTAAGAGTTGAACGGTGTGTGTATAAAAACTCCAGATGCATGCGAAAGTCAGTCAGCCCGGGAGGCACTGGGTGAGCATCAGTGTGATTTAAGTCAAAATCATCACACACCAAGGGACCAGTTCAATGAGGCTGGTTTCACATGGCCAGGGAGTCAGTGTTAGAATGAACAAGTACATCGAGGCTCTGAGACTAAATGTTCATTACACTATCAACAACAGACATCAAATCTACTATACAATCACCATTCGCTTAGGAACTGCAGCAAGCTAATATTTGTGTTCTTACTATTTCAGTGCACAGTTCAGTCTCACTCTACCCCATTCTCTCAGTTCAGTTCACACTGGCTCAATTGCCTAATTCTAAACACTTCAAAACTAAATTACTTCCCCATTAAAACAAAACTGTCGTTAACATATTTCTAACAATTTGTTAGACAGAATTCTCTAATTAAATTGGAAATGTATATTTAACATTGCAACATAACTGAAAAATAAGACATTATTTCAGAGTATTGTACCAAGTAAAAAAGAAAAAAAAAAAAAACTCAAGCATTTGTAAGTATTAGCACAAAGTCAAATATTTGAAATGGAACAGCAGTGAAAGCTACATTTCAATGTTTAATTCAGATTGCTAAGCCACTAGAAGACTGGTCTTGGTTGACTTGTCTTTAGACACTTTTCCACTGCATGGTACCGGCTCGACTCGACTCTACTCACTTATGTCACTTTTCCATTGGGCAAATCTAGTACCTGGTACCTGGTATCCGGTACTATTTTTGGTATCACCTCTGTCGTGGATCTAAGTGAGCTGAGTAGGTGCCAAAACGTGACGTGAAACACTACAGACTACTGATTGGACAGAGTTTCTAGTTGGTGTTTGTATTTATTTCAGTTGCTAACAAGTCTAGCCTGTTAGCTACCGTTACTCTAGGCTAGTATAAATTATGGTAACAAAGGACGCTCTCAACTGCTTTTTGAAACAGCATTTTTGTTTAATATGAAAAAAAAAAACGTTACGTGAGAACAGCCTAAACAAACAACGGTCCTATCGTTTCTCCCTCATCACTTCTAAAAAGTCTCTGGCAACAGCAGCTTATAACTCTGTCCATTGTTAAATTGGGTTACCTACAAAGCTAGCTAAAGTCTTCTTGATCAGTGGAAGACCGCTAACGTTAATGAGCAGTTAAACTATAGCGTTTAACTTATTCTGACTAAATGAAGTAATGGGAAATATATCTGCGACTCTCATGTCTGTAGTTACAGTCGGTGCATTGGAAATTATTAATCCAGACAAGGCATGTAAATAAACGTAAGCTGAACAAGTATCTAACATGGCTTGGTAGCCAAACAAAGTTATTTAGCTTCTCTTTCAAATGTGTGGTATGAAATCCCAGTCGCCAGTCCTGGTTGCAGACAGTCATGTAGTATGATGGCGCCACGACAGTTTCTTGCAGCATCACCAGCTACATCGAGGGGGCACTAAGTGCAGTGGAAAACAAAAGGTACCAAAAACCAGGTACCAAAAAGCGAGTCGAGTCGAGTAGAGCTGGTACCATGCAGTGGAAAAGCACCTTTTGTAACAGACATGGCTGTTTCAGAAACATTTTTCTAATTCCTGGAAACCTGCAAATACAAAGTGACAGTGACCTTGTGTTTTTGCATACTGAATTCCGATTTACAACTCCACTACTTGCCTACTTCATCCTCTCCGTTTGAGTTTCCGTTGAACAGCTCTGAACTGTGGGTAATTGAATGGATGTTGTTTTTGAGCTGGCTTGCGTGGGGGACTTCAGTGGTTCCCTTTGGGACACTCTCATTCCTTATACACTCTTAATGAGAAGGTTCTCACGATTTCTTAGCATTGTTTGCTCGGTTGCCTGAGTAGAGACTCTGCGGGGGAGGTCTGTGTTGTGCCTATTGTGTTTTCATTACACAAAACAGCATCATGGCACAGGAAGTGGTAGAGTCATCGCTTTACCATAAAACAACCCCCATCAGGTGTCAAGAGCACCACTCGTCTCTGACTACAGCCCAGAGGGTAACAGGAACAGCTCTTTATGCAAGATTTGAGGATTGCCACTGAAAACAAAACAGGTGTATCTCACATGAGTTCTCTATCTGATATTTATGCTTGGAACCTCTGTGCAGATTCAAAAAAAAGAGAGACTTTCTCAATATATCTTCAAGAAGTAAACTGTTTTTTTCAGAAAAGAAACAGAAGTTTGATTGGTTCTCCTTTTCAAATGAAGAACAAAATAAAATGAACCAGAGATGGTTCCATGTCCTCTCTTCTGCCTCTTTTCTAACAGTCTCACAGGGGCTGCAGGCACAAGGACGAGATAGACGGCGAACACCAAGGTGTCATTTTGGAGCTGCAGGTCCCTCCCCCACAGCTCACAGTAGAACTTCACATTGCTGAGAAAGATGAACAGAGTTTCCTTTGTGTGAGTGGGACAAAGCTAGACCTGTGTGAGACCAGGACCAAACCGCTCCGCTAGAGGACATGCTGAAAGAGGGCCAAGGGCATCTGAAGAAGTCCACATATAAACTCACCCACACACCCAAAAACACCTCCCTATACCTCTTAATCACCTGCTCCTCTACAGGCCTCTCTCTCTCTCTCTCTGGCTCCTGGACTCCTCCTCTGGGTCAACAGTTTAAACATCCAAACCAATTAATTGAGGTTTCACAGTAACCAGTATAGAGAGACTGGTTTTCAGTGGAAATTTCCAAAGTTGTCAAATGATTCAGTGTGTATAACAAGAAGGTATGAATAATGGGTAGGAGTAATGTTATCTTGCACCCTTCTCTTCTCAGGGAAAATTTCAGAATATCACGGCTTTTTTTGTTTGACTGTTGACACAGCTGAGTGAGGGGAGTCCTTCAGCTGCAGCCAGACCAGAACTGCCTGAGTACATCAGTCCAGATCAAAACTGCCTGAGTATATCAGTCCAGACCAGAACTGCCTGAGTACATCAGTCCAGATCAAAACTGCCTGAGTATATCATTCCAGACCAGAACTGCTTGAGTACATCAGTCCAGATCAGAACTGCCTGAATATATCAATCCAGACCAGAACTGCCTGAGTACATCAGTATAGACCAGAACTGCCTGAGTATGTCAATCCAGACCAGAACTGCTTGAGTACATCAGTATAGACCAGAACTGCCTGAGTATATCAGTCCAGACCAGAACTGCCTGAGTATATCAGTATAGACCAGAACTGCCTGAGTATATCAGTCCAGATCAGAACTGCCTGAGTACATCAGTCCAGACCAGAACTGCCTGAGTATATCAGTATAGACCAGAACTGCCTGAGTATATCAACCCAGACCAGAACTGCCTGAGTATATAAGTCCAGAACAGAACTGCCTGAGTATATCAGTATAGACCAGAACTGCCTGAGTATATTAATCCAGACCAGAACTGCCTGAGTATATCAGTCCAG